>NC_081382.1:43950733-44050647 GCF_030684315.1 Stegostoma tigrinum | reverse complement strand
GGTACAGTCCCACACACACTGACTCTCACTGGGGTACAGTCCCACACACACTGACTCTCACTGGGGTATAGTCCCACACACACTGACTCTCACTGGGGTACAGTCCCACACACACTGACTCTCACTGGGGCCCAGCTCCCACACACACTGACTCTCACTGGGGTACGTTCCCACACACACTGACTCTCACTGGGGTACGTTCCCACACGCACTGACTCTCACTGGGGCACAGTCCCACACACACTGACTCTCACTGGGGTACAGTCCCACACACACTGACTCTCACCGGGGCACAGTCCTACACACACTGACTCTCACTGGGATACAGTCCCACACGCACTGACTCTCACTGGGGTACAGTCCCACACACACTGACTCTCACTGGGGTACAGTCCCACACACACTGACTCTCACTGGGGTACAGTCCCACACACACTGACTCTCACTGGGGTATAGTCCGACACACACTGACTCTCACTGGGGTACGTTCCCACACACACTGACTCTCACTGGGGTACAGTCCCACACACACTGACTCTCACTGGGGTACAGTCCCACACACACTGACTCTCACT
The DNA here is from genome assembly GCF_030684315.1 of Stegostoma tigrinum. NCBI lineage: Eukaryota > Metazoa > Chordata > Chondrichthyes > Orectolobiformes > Stegostomatidae > Stegostoma > Stegostoma tigrinum. Next base: position 44,050,072 of record NC_081382.1, on the reverse strand, counting down.
GGGGTACAGTCCCACACACACTGACTCTCACTGGGGTATAGTCCCACACACACTGACTCTCACTGGGGTACAGTCCCACACACACTGACTCTCACTGGGGCCCAGCTCCCACACACACTGACTCTCACTGGGGTACGTTCCCACACACACTGACTCTCACTGGGGTACGTTCCCACACGCACTGACTCTCACTGGGGCACAGTCCCACACACACTGACTCTCACTGGGGTACAGTCCCACACACACTGACTCTCACCGGGGCACAGTCCTACACACACTGACTCTCACTGGGGAATAGTTCCCACACACACTGACTCTGACTGGGGTACAGTCCCACACACACTGACTCTCACCGGGGCACAGTCCCACACACACTGACTCTCACTGGGGAATAGTTCCCACACACACTGACTCTCACTGGGGTACAGTCCCACACACACTGACTCTCACTGGGGTACAGTCCCACATACACTGACTCTCACTGGGGTACAGTCCCACACACACTGACTCTCACTGGGGTACAGTCCCACATACACTGACTCTCACTGGGGTACAGTCCCACACACACTGACTCTCACTGGGGTACAGTCCCACACACACTGACTCTCACTGGGGTACACTCCCACACACACTGACTCTCACTGGGGTACAGTCCCACACACACTGACTCTCACTGGGGTACAGTCCCACACACACTGACTCTCACTGGGGTATAGTCCCACACACACTGACTCTCACTGGGGTACAGTCCCACACACACTGACTCTCACTGGGGTACAGTCCCACACACACTGATTCTCACTGGGGTACAGTCCCACACACACTGACTCTCACCGGGGCACAGTCCCACACACACTGACTCTCACTGGGGAATAGTTCCCACACACACTGACTCTGACTGGGGTACAGTCCCACACACACTGACTCTCACCGGGGCACAGTCCCACACACACTGACTCTCACTGGGGAATAGTTCCCACACACACTGACTCTGACTGGGGTACAGTCCCACACACACTGACTCTGACTGGGGTACAGTCCCACACACACTGACTCTCACTGGGGTACAGTCCCACACACACTGACTCTCACTGGGGTACAGTCCCACACACACTGACTCTCACTGGGGTACAGTCCCACACACACTGACTCTCACTGGGGTACAGTCCCACATACACTGACTCTCACTGGGGTACAGTCCCACATACACTGACTCTCACTGGGGTACAGTCCCACACACACTGACTCTCACTGGGGTACAGTCCCACACACACTGACTCTCAGTGGGGTACAGTCCCACACACACTGACTCTCACTGGGGTACAGTCCCACACACACTGACTCTCACTGGGGTACAGTCCCACACACACTGACTCTCACTGGGGTACAGTCCCACACACACTGATTCTCACTGGGGTACAGTCCCACACGCACTGACTCTCACTGGGGTACAGTCCCACACACACTGACTCTCACTGGGATACAGTCCCACACGCACTGACTCTCACTGGGGTACAGTCCCACACACACTGACTCTCACTGGGGTACAGTCCCACACACACTGACTCTCACTGGGGTACAGTCCCACACACACTGACTCTCACTGGGGTATAGTCCCACACACACTGACTCTCACTGGGGTACAGTCCCACACACACTGACTCTCACTGGGGTACAGTCCCACACACACTGACTCTCACTGGGGTACAGTCCCACACACACTGACTCTCACTGGGGTACAGTCCCACACACACTGACTCTCCCTGGGATACAGTCCCACACGCACTGACTCTCACTGGGGTACAGTCCCACACGCACTGACTCTCACTGGGGTACAGTCCCACACACACTGACTCTCACTGGGATACAGTCCCACACGCACTGACTCTCACTGGGGTACAGTCCCACACGCACTGACTCTCACTGGGGTACAGTCCCACACACACTGACTCTCACTGGGGTACAGTCCCACACACACTGACTCTCACTGGGGTACAGTCCCACACACACTGACTCTCACTGGGGTACAGTCCCACACACACTGACTCTCACTGGGGTACAGTCCCACACACACTGACCCTCACTGGGGTACAGTCCCACACACACTGACTCTCACTGGGGTACAGTCCCACACACACTGACTCTCACTGGGGTACAGTCCCACACACACTGACTCTCACTGCGATACAGTCCCACACACACTGACTCTCACTGGGGTACAGTCCCACACACACTGACTCTCACTGGGGTACAGTCCCACACACACTGACTCTCACTGGGGTACAGTCCCACACACACTGACCCTCACTGGGGTACAGTCCCACACACACTGACTCTCACTGGGGTACAGTCCCACACACACTGACTCTCACTGGGGTACAGTCCCACACACACTGACCCTCACTGGGGTACAGTCCCACACACACTGACTCTCACTGGGGTACAGTCCCACACACACTGACCCTCACTGGGGTACAGTCCCACACACACTGACTCTCACTGGGGTACAGTCCCACACACACTGACTCTCACTGGGGTACAGTCCCACACACACTGATTCTCACTGGGGTACAGTCCCACACACACTGACTCTCACCGGGGCACAGTCCCACACACACTGACTCTCACTGGGGAATAGTTCCCACACACACTGACTCTGACTGGGGTACAGTCCCACACACACTGACTCTCACCGGGGCACAGTCCCACACACACTGACTCTCACTGGGGAATAGTTCCCACACACACTGACTCTGACTGGGGTACAGTCCCACACACACTGACTCTGACTGGGGTACAGTCCCACACACACTGACTCTCACTGGGGTACAGTCCCACACACACTGACTCTCACTGGGGTACAGTCCCACACACACTGACTCTCACTGGGGTACAGTCCCACACACACTGACTCTCACTGGGGTACAGTCCCACATACACTGACTCTCACTGGGGTACAGTCCCACATACACTGACTCTCACTGGGGTACAGTCCCACACACACTGACTCTCACTGGGGTACAGTCCCACACACACTGACTCTCAGTGGGGTACAGTCCCACACACACTGACTCTCACTGGGGTACAGTCCCACACACACTGACTCTCACTGGGGTACAGTCCCACACACACTGACTCTCACTGGGGTACAGTCCCACACACACTGATTCTCACTGGGGTACAGTCCCACACGCACTGACTCTCACTGGGGTACAGTCCCACACACACTGACTCTCACTGGGATACAGTCCCACACGCACTGACTCTCACTGGGGTACAGTCCCACACACACTGACTCTCACTGGGGTACAGTCCCACACACACTGACTCTCACTGGGGTACAGTCCCACACACACTGACTCTCACTGGGGTATAGTCCCACACACACTGACTCTCACTGGGGTACAGTCCCACACACACTGACTCTCACTGGGGTACAGTCCCACACACACTGACTCTCACTGGGGTACAGTCCCACACACACTGACTCTCACTGGGGTACAGTCCCACACACACTGACTCTCCCTGGGATACAGTCCCACACGCACTGACTCTCACTGGGGTACAGTCCCACACGCACTGACTCTCACTGGGGTACAGTCCCACACACACTGACTCTCACTGGGATACAGTCCCACACGCACTGACTCTCACTGGGGTACAGTCCCACACGCACTGACTCTCACTGGGGTACAGTCCCACACACACTGACTCTCACTGGGGTACAGTCCCACACACACTGACTCTCACTGGGGTACAGTCCCACACACACTGACTCTCACTGGGGTACAGTCCCACACACACTGACTCTCACTGGGGTACAGTCCCACACACACTGACCCTCACTGGGGTACAGTCCCACACACACTGACTCTCACTGGGGTACAGTCCCACACACACTGACTCTCACTGGGGTACAGTCCCACACACACTGACTCTCACTGCGATACAGTCCCACACACACTGACTCTCACTGGGGTACAGTCCCACACACACTGACTCTCACTGGGGTACAGTCCCACACACACTGACTCTCACTGGGGTACAGTCCCACACACACTGACCCTCACTGGGGTACAGTCCCACACACACTGACTCTCACTGGGGTACAGTCCCACATACACTGACTCTCACTGGGGTACAGTCCCACATACACTGACTCTCACTGGGGTACAGTCCCACACACACTGACTCTCACTGGGGTACAGTCCCACACACACTGACTCTCAGTGGGGTACAGTCCCACACACACTGACTCTCACTGGGGTACAGTCCCACACACACTGACTCTCACTGGGGTACAGTCCCACACACACTGACTCTCACTGGGGTACAGTCCCACACACACTGATTCTCACTGGGGTACAGTCCCACACGCACTGACTCTCACTGGGGTACAGTCCCACACACACTGACTCTCACTGGGATACAGTCCCACACGCACTGACTCTCACTGGGGTACAGTCCCACACACACTGACTCTCACTGGGGTACAGTCCCACACACACTGACTCTCACTGGGGTACAGTCCCACACACACTGACTCTCACTGGGGTATAGTCCCACACACACTGACTCTCACTGGGGTACAGTCCCACACACACTGACTCTCACTGGGGTACAGTCCCACACACACTGACTCTCACTGGGGTACAGTCCCACACACACTGACTCTCACTGGGGTACAGTCCCACACACACTGACTCTCCCTGGGATACAGTCCCACACGCACTGACTCTCACTGGGGTACAGTCCCACACGCACTGACTCTCACTGGGGTACAGTCCCACACACACTGACTCTCACTGGGATACAGTCCCACACGCACTGACTCTCACTGGGGTACAGTCCCACACGCACTGACTCTCACTGGGGTACAGTCCCACACACACTGACTCTCACTGGGGTACAGTCCCACACACACTGACTCTCACTGGGGTACAGTCCCACACACACTGACTCTCACTGGGGTACAGTCCCACACACACTGACTCTCACTGGGGTACAGTCCCACACACACTGACCCTCACTGGGGTACAGTCCCACACACACTGACTCTCACTGGGGTACAGTCCCACACACACTGACTCTCACTGGGGTACAGTCCCACACACACTGACTCTCACTGCGATACAGTCCCACACACACTGACTCTCACTGGGGTACAGTCCCACACACACTGACTCTCACTGGGGTACAGTCCCACACACACTGACTCTCACTGGGGTACAGTCCCACACACACTGACCCTCACTGGGGTACAGTCCCACACACACTGACTCTCACTGGGGTACAGTCCCACACACACTGACTCTCACTGGGGTACAGTCCCACACACACTGACCCTCACTGGGGTACAGTCCCACACACACTGACTCTCACTGGGGTACAGTCCCACACACACTGACCCTCACTGGGGTACAGTCCCACACACACTGACTCTCACTGGGGTACATTCCCACACACACTGACTCTCACTGGGGTACAGTCCCACACACACTGACTCTCACTGGGGTACAGTCCCACACACACTGACTCTCACCGGGGTACAGTCCCACACACACTGACTCTCACCGGGGTACAGTCCCACACAAACTGACTCTCACTGGGGTACAGTCCCACACACACTGACTCTCACTGGGGTACAGTCCCGCACACAGTGACCCTCACTGGGGTACAGTCCCACACACACTGACTCTCACTGGGGTACAGTCCCACACACACTGACTCTCACTGGAGTACAGTCCCACACACACTGACTCTCACTGGGGTACAGTCCCACACACACTGACTCTCACCGGGGCACAGTCCCACACACACTGACTCTCACTGGGGAATAGTTCCCACACACACTGACTCTGACTGGGGTACAGTCCCACACACACTGACTCTCACCGGGGCACAGTCACACACACACTGACTCTCACTGGGGAATAGTTCCCACACACACTGACTCTGACTGGGGTACAGTCCCACACACACTGACTCTGACTGGGGTACAGTCCCACACACACTGAATCTCACTGGGGTACAGTCCCACACACACTGACTCTCACTGGGGTACAGTCCCACACACACTGACTCTCACTGGGGTACAGTCCCACACACACTGACTCTCACTGGGTACAGTCCCACACACACTGACTCTCACTGGGGTACAGTCCCACATACACTGACTCTCACTGGGGTACAGTCCCACACACACTGACTCTCACTGGGGTACAGTCCCACACACACTGACTCTCACTGGGGTACAGTCCCACACACACTGACTCTCACTGGGGTACAGTCCCACACACACTGACTCTCACTGGGGTACAGTCCCACACACACTGACTCTCACTGGGGTACAGTCCCACACACACTGACTCTCACTGGGGTACAGTCCCACACGCACTGATTCTCACTGGGGTACAGTCCCACACACACTGACTCTCACTGGGGTACAGTCCCACACGCACTGACTCTCACTGGGATACAGTCCCACACGCACTGACTCTCACTGGGGTACAGTCCCACACGCACTGACTCTCACTGGGGTACAGTCCCACACGCACTGACTCTCACTGGGATACAGTCCCACACGCACTGACTCTCACTGGGATACAGTCCCACACGCACTGACTCTCACTGGGGTACAGTCCCACACACACTGACTCTCACTGGGGTACAGTCCCACACACACTGACTCTCACTGGGGTACAGTCCCACACACACTGACTCTCACTGGGGTACAGTCCCACACACACTGACTCTCACTGGGGTACAGTCCCACACACACTGACTCTCACTGGGGTACAGTCCCACACACACTGATTCTCACTGGGGTACAGTCCCACACACACTGACTCTCACTGGGGTACAGTCCCACACACACTGACTCTCACTGGGGTACAGTCCCACACACACTGACTCTCACTGGGGTACAGTCCCACACACACTGACTCTCACTGGGGTACAGTCCCACACGCACTGACTCTCACTGGGGTACAGTCCCACACACACTGATTCTCACTGGGGTACAGTCCCACACGCACTGACTCTCACTGGGGTACAGTCCCACACGCACTGACTCTCACTGGGGTACAGTCCCACATGCACTGACTCTCACTGGGGTACAGTCCCACACGCACTGACTCTCACTGGGGTACAGTCCCACACGCACTGACTCTCACTGGGATACAGTCCCACACGCACTGACTCTCACTGGGGTACAGTCCCACACGCACTGACTCTCACTGGGGTACAGTCCCACACACACTGACTCTCACTGGGGTACAGTCCCACACACACTGACTCTCACTGGGGTACAGTCCCACACACACTGACCCTCACTGGGGTACAGTCCCACACACACTGACTCTCACTGCGATACAGTCCCACACACACTGACTCTCACTGGGGTACAGTCCCACACACACTGACTCTCACTGGGGTACAGTCCCACACACACTGACTCTCACTGGGGTACAGTCCCACACACACTGACCCTCACTGGGGTACAGTCCCACACACACTGACTCTCACTGGGGTACAGTCCCACACACACTGACTCTCACTGGGGTACAGTCCCACACACGCTGACCCTCACTGGGGTACAGTCCCACACACACTGACTCTCACTGGGGTACAGTCCCACACACACTGACTCTCACTGGGGTACAGTCCCACACACACTGACCCTCACTGGGGTACAGTCCCACACACACTGACTCTCACTGGGGTACATTCCCACACACACTGACTCTCACTGGGGTACAGTCCCACACACACTGACTCTCACTGGGGTACAGTCCCACACACACTGACTCTCACCGGGGTACAGTCCCACACACACTGACTCTCACTGGGGTACAGTCCCACACAAACTGACTCTCACTGGGGTACAGTCCCACACACACTGACTCTCACTGGGGTACAGTCCCGCACACAGTGACCCTCACTGGGGTACAGTCCCACACACACTGACTCTCACTGGGGTACAGTCCCACACACACTGACTCTCACTGGAGTACAGTCCCACACACACTGACTCTCACTGGGGTACAGTCCCACACACACTGACTCTCACCGGGGCACAGTCCCACACACACTGACTCTCACTGGGGAATAGTTCCCACACACACTGACTCTGACTGGGGTACAGTCCCACACACACTGACTCTCACCGGGGCACAGTCCCACACACACTGACTCTCACTGGGGAATAGTTCCCACACACACTGACTCTGACTGGCGTACAGTCCCACACACACTGACTCTGACTGGGGTACAGTCCCACACACACTGAATCTCACTGGGGTACAGTCCCACACACACTGACTCTCACTGGGGTACAGTCCCACACACACTGACTCTCACTGGGGTACAGTCCCACACACACTGACTCTCACTGGGGTACAGTCCCACACACACTGACTCTCACTGGGGTACAGTCCCACATACACTGACTCTCACTGGGGTACAGTCCCACATACACTGACTCTCACTGGGGTACAGTCCCACACACACTGACTCTCACTGGGGTACAGTCCCACACACACTGACTCTCACTGGGGTACAGTCCCACACACACTGACTCTCACTGGGGTACAGTCCCACACACACTGACTCTCACTGGGGTACAGTCCCACACACACTGACTCTCACTGGGGTACAGTCCCACACACACTGACTCTCACTGGGGTACAGTCCCACACACACTGACTCTCACTGGGGTACAGTCCCACACGCACTGACTCTCACTGGGATACAGTCCCACACGCACTGACTCTCACTGGGGTACAGTCCCACACGCACTGACTCTCACTGGGGTACAGTCCCACACGCACTGACTCTCACTGGGATACAGTCCCACACGCACTGACTCTCACTGGGGTACAGTCCCACACGCACTGACTCTCACTGGGGTACAGTCCCACACACACTGACTCTCACTGGGGTACAGTCCCACACACACTGACTCTCACTGGGGTATAGTCCCACACACACTGACTCTCACTGGGGTACAGTCCCACACACACTGACTCTCACTGGGGTACAGTCCCACACACACTGATTCTCACTGGGGTACAGTCCCACACACACTGACTCTCACTGGGGTACAGTCCCACACACACTGACTCTCACTGGGGTACAGTCCCACACACACTGACTCTCACTGGGGTACAGTCCCACACACACTGACTCTCACTGGGGTACAGTCCCACACACACTGACTCTCACTGGGGTACAGTCCCACACACACTGATTCTCACTGGGGTACAGTCCCACACACACTGACTCTCACTGGGGTACAGTCCCACACACACTGACTCTCACTGGGGTACAGTCCCACATGCACTGACTCTCACTGGGGTACAGTCCCACACGCACTGACTCTCACTGGGGTACAGTCCCACACACACTGACTCTCACTGGGATACAGTCCCACACGCACTGACTCTCACTGGGGTACAGTCCCACACACACTGACTCTCACTGGGGTACAGTCCCACACACACTGACTCTCACTGGGGTACAGTCCCACACACACTGACTCTCACTGGGGTACTGTCCCACACGCACTGACTCTCACTGGGGTACAGTCCGACACATACTGACTCTCACTGGGGTACAGTCCCACACACACTGACTCTCACTGGGGTACAGTCCCACACACACTGACTCTCACTGGGGTACAGTCCCACACACACTGACTCTCACTGGGGTACAGTCCCACACACACTGACTCTCACTGGGGTACAGTCCCACACACACTGACTCTCACTGCGATACAGTCCCACACACACTGACTCTCACTGGGGTACAGTCCCACACACACTGACTCTCACTGGGGTACAGTCCCACACACACTGACTCTCACTGGGGTACAGTCCCACACACACTGACCCTCACTGGGGTACAGTCCCACACACACTGACTCTCACTGGGGTACAGTCCCACACACACTGACTCTCACTGGGGTACAGTCCCACACACACTGACCCTCACTGGGGTACAGTCCCACACACACTGACTCTCACTGGGGTACAGTCCCACACACACTGACTCTCACTGGGGTACAGTCCCACACACACTGACCCTCACTGGGGTACAGTCCCACACACACTGACTCTCACTGGGGTACATTCCCACACACACTGACTCTCACTGGGGTACAGTCCCACACACACTGACTCTCACCGGGGTACAGTCCCACACACACTGACTCTCACCGGGGTACAGTCCCACACACACTGACTCTCACTGGGATACAGTCCCACACACACTGACTCTCACTGGGGTACAGTCCCACACACACTGACTCTCACTGGGATACAGTCCCACACACACTGACTCTCACTGGGATACAGTCCCACACACACTGACTCTCACTGGGGTACAGTCCCACACACACTGACTCTCACTGGGGTACAGTCCCACACACACTGACTCTCACTGGGGTACAGTCCCACACACACTGACTCTCACTGGGGTACAGTCCCACACACACTGACTCTCACTGGGGTACAGTCCCACACACACTGACTCTCACTGGGGTACAGTCCCACACACACTGATTCTCACTGGGGTACAGTCCCACACACACTGACTCTCACTGGGGTACAGTCCCACACACACTGACTCTCACTGGGGTACAGTCCCACACACACTGACTCTCACTGGGATACAGTCCCACACGCACTGACTCTCACTGGGGTACAGTCCCACACGCACTGACTCTCACTGGGGTACAGTCCCGCACGCACTGACTCTCACTGGGGTACAGTCCCGCACGCACTGACCCTCACTGGGGTACAGTCCCGCACACACTGACTCTCACTGGGGTACAGTCCCGCACACACTGACTCTCACTGGAGTACAGTCCCACACACACTGACCCTCACTGGGGTACAGTCCCACACACACTGACCCTCACTGGGGTACAGTCCCACACACACTGACTCTCACTGGGGTACAGTCCCACACACACTGACTCTCACTGGGGTACAGTCCCACACACACTGACTCTCACTGGGGTACAGTCCCACACACACTGACCCTCACTGGGGTACAGTCCCACACACACTGACTCTCACTGGGGTACAGTCCCACACACACTGACTCTCACTGGGATACAGTCCCACACACACTGACTCTCACTGGGGTACAGTCCCACACACACTGACTCTCACTGGGATACAGTCCCACACACACTGACTCTCACTGGGATACAGTCCCACACACACTGACTCTCACTGGGGTACAGTCCCACACACACTGACTCTCACTGGGGTACAGTCCCACACACACTGACTCTCACTGGGGTACAGTCCCACACACACTGACTCTCACTGGGGTACAGTCCCACACACACTGACTCTCACTGGGGTACAGTCCCACACACACTGACTCTCACTGGGGTACAGTCCCACACGCACTGACTCTCACTGGGGTACTGTCCCACACGCACTGACTCTCACTGGGGTACAGTCCCACACGCACTGACTCTCACTGGGGTACAGTCCCACACACACTGACTCTCACTGGGGTACAGTCCCACACACACTGACTCTCACTGGGGTACAGTCCCACACACACTGACTCTCACTGGGGTACAGTCCCACACACACTGACTCTCACTGGGGTACAGTCCCACACACACTGACTCTCACTGGGGTACAGTCCCACACACACTGACTCTCACTGCGATACAGTCCCACACACACTGACTCTCACTGGGGTACAGTCCCACACACACTGACTCTCACTGGGGTACAGTCCCACACACACTGACTCTGACTGGGGTACAGTCCCACACACACTGACCCTCACTGGGGTACAGTCCCACACACACTGACCCTCACTGGGGTACAGTCCCACACACACTGACCCTCACTGGGGTACAGTCCCACACACACTGACCCTCACTGGGGTACAGTCCCACACACACTGACTCTCACCGGGGTACAGTCCCACACACACTGACTCTCACCGGGGTACAGTCCCACACACACTGACCCTCACCGGGGTACAGTCCCACACACACTGACTCTCACCGGGGTACAGTCCCACACACACTGACTCTCACCGGGGTACAGTCCCACACACACTGACTCTCACCGGGGTACAGTCCCACACAAACTGACTCTCACTGGGGTACAGTCCCACACACACTGACTCTCACTGGGGTACAGTCCCGCACACACTGACCCTCACTGGGGTACAGTCCCACACACACTGACTCTCACTGGGGTACAGTCCCACACACACTGACTCTCACTGGAGTACAGTCCCACACACACTGACTCTCACTGGGGTACAGTCCCACACACACTGACCCTCACTGGGGTACAGTCCCACACACACTGACTCTCACTGGGTTACAGTCCCACACACACTGACTCTCACTGGGGTACAGTCCCACACACACTGACTCTCACTGGGGTACAGTCCCACACACACTGACTCTCACTGGGGTACAGTCCCACACACACTGACCCTCACTGGGGTACAGTCCCACACACACTGACTCTCACTGGGGTACAGTCCCACACACACTGACTCTCACTGGGGTACAGTCCCACACACACTGACTCTCACTGGGATACAGTCCCACACACACTGACTCTCACTGGGATACAGTCCCACACACACTGACTCTCACTGGGGTACAGTCCCACACACACTGACTCTCACTGGGGTACAGTCCCACACACACTGACTCTCACTGGGGTACAGTCCCACACACACTGACTCTCACTGGGGTACAGTCCCACACACACTGACTCTCACTGGGGTACAGTCCCACACACACTGACTCTCACTGGGGTACTGTCCCACACGCACTGACTCTCACTGGGGTACAGTCCGACACGCACTGACTCTCACTGGGGTACAGTCCCACACACACTGACTCTCACTGGGGTACAGTCCCACACACACTGACTCTCACTGGGATACAGTCCCACACACACTGACTCTCACTGGGGTACAGTCCCACACACACTGACTCTCACTGGGGTACAGTCCCACACACACTGACTCTCACTGGGGTACAGTCCCACACACACTGACTCTCACTGCGATACAGTCCCACACACACTGACTCTCACTGGGGTACAGTCCCACACACACTGACTCTCACTGGGGTACAGTCCCACACACACTGACTCTCACTGGGGTACAGTCCCACACACACTGACCCTCACTTGGGTACAGTCCCACACACACTGACCCTCACTGGGGTACAGTCCCACACACACTGACCCTCACTGGGGTACAGTCCCACACACACTGACCCTCACTGGGGTACAGTCCCACACACACTGACTCTCACTGGGGTACAGTCCCACACACACTGACTCTCACTGGGGTACAGTCCCACACACACTGACCCTCACTGGGGTACAGTCCCACACACACTGACCCTCACTGGGGTACATTCCCACACACACTGACTCTCACTGGGGTACAGTCCCACACACACTGACTCTCACTGGGGTACAGTCCCACACACACTGACTCTCACCGGGGTACAGTCCCACACACACTGACTCTCACCGGGGTACAGTCCCACACAAACTGACTCTCACCGGGGTACAGTCCCGCACACACTGACCCTCACTGGGGTACAGTCCCGCACACACTGACTCTCACTGGGGTACAGTCCCACACACACTGACTCTCACTGGAGTACAGTCCCACACACACTGACTCTCACTGGGGTACAGTCCCACACACACTGACCCTCACTGGGGTACAGTCCCACACACACTGACTCTCACTCGGGTACAGTCCCACACACACTGACTCTCACTGGGGTACAGTCCCACACACACTGACTCTCAGTGGGGTACAGTCCCACACACACTGACTCTCACTGGGGTACAGTCCCACACACACTGACTCTCACTGGGATACAGTCCCACACACACTGACTCTCACTGGGATACAGTCCCACACACACTGACTCTCACTGGGGTACAGTCCCACACACACTGACTCTCACTGGGGTACAGTCCCACACACACTGACTCTCACTGGGGTACAGTCCCACACACACTGACTCTCACTGGGGTACAGTCCCACACACACTGACTCTCACTGGGGTACAGTCCCACACACACTGACTCTCACTGGGGTACAGTCCCACACGCACTGACTCTCACTGGGGTACTGTCCCACACGCACTGACTCTCACTGGGGTACAGTCCCACACGCACTGACTCTCACTGGGGTACAGTCCCACACACACTGACTCTCACTGGGGTACAGTCCCACACACACTGACTCTCACTGGGGTACAGTCCCACACACACTGACTCTCACTGGGGTACAGTCCCACACACACTGACTCTCACTGGGGTACAGTCCCACACACACTGACTCTCACTGGGGTACAGTCCCACACACACTGACTCTCACTGCGATACAGTCCCACACACACTGACTCTCACTGGGGTACAGTCCCACACACACTGACTCTCACTGGGGTACAGTCCCACACACACTGACTCTGACTGGGGTACAGTCCCACACACACTGACCCTCACTGGGGTACAGTCCCACACACACTGACCCTCACTGGGGTACAGTCCCACACACACTGACCCTCACTGGGGTACAGTCCCACACACACTGACCCTCACTGGGGTACAGTCCCACACACACTGACTCTCACCGGGGTACAGTCCCACACACACTGACTCTCACCGGGGTACAGTCCCACACACACTGACCCTCACCGGGGTACAGTCCCACACACACTGACTCTCACCGGGGTACAGTCCCACACACACTGACTCTCACCGGGGTACAGTCCCACACACACTGACTCTCACCGGGGTACAGTCCCACACAAACTGACTCTCACTGGGGTACAGTCCCACACACACTGACTCTCACTGGGGTACAGTCCCGCACACACTGACCCTCACTGGGGTACAGTCCCACACACACTGACTCTCACTGGGGTACAGTCCCACACACACTGACTCTCACTGGAGTACAGTCCCACACACACTGACTCTCACTGGGGTACAGTCCCACACACACTGACCCTCACTGGGGTACAGTCCCACACACACTGACTCTCACTGGGTTACAGTCCCACACACACTGACTCTCACTGGGGTACAGTCCCACACACACTGACTCTCACTGGGGTACAGTCCCACACACACTGACTCTCACTGGGGTACAGTCCCACACACACTGACCCTCACTGGGGTACAGTCCCACACACACTGACTCTCACTGGGGTACAGTCCCACACACACTGACTCTCACTGGGGTACAGTCCCACACACACTGACTCTCACTGGGATACAGTCCCACACACACTGACTCTCACTGGGATACAGTCCCACACACACTGACTCTCACTGGGGTACAGTCCCACACACACTGACTCTCACTGGGGTACAGTCCCACACACACTGACTCTCACTGGGGTACAGTCCCACACACACTGACTCTCACTGGGGTACAGTCCCACACACACTGACTCTCACTGGGGTACAGTCCCACACACACTGACTCTCACTGGGGTACTGTCCCACACGCACTGACTCTCACTGGGGTACAGTCCGACACGCACTGACTCTCACTGGGGTACAGTCCCACACACACTGACTCTCACTGGGGTACAGTCCCACACACACTGACTCTCACTGGGATACAGTCCCACACACACTGACTCTCACTGGGGTACAGTCCCACACACACTGACTCTCACTGGGGTACAGTCCCACACACACTGACTCTCACTGGGGTACAGTCCCACACACACTGACTCTCACTGCGATACAGTCCCACACACACTGACTCTCACTGGGGTACAGTCCCACACACACTGACTCTCACTGGGGTACAGTCCCACACACACTGACTCTCACTGGGGTACAGTCCCACACACACTGACCCTCACTTGGGTACAGTCCCACACACACTGACCCTCACTGGGGTACAGTCCCACACACACTGACCCTCACTGGGGTACAGTCCCACACACACTGACCCTCACTGGGGTACAGTCCCACACACACTGACTCTCACTGGGGTACAGTCCCACACACACTGACTCTCACTGGGGTACAGTCCCACACACACTGACCCTCACTGGGGTACAGTCCCACACACACTGACCCTCACTGGGGTACATTCCCACACACACTGACTCTCACTGGGGTACAGTCCCACACACACTGACTCTCACTGGGGTACAGTCCCACACACACTGACTCTCACCGGGGTACAGTCCCACACACACTGACTCTCACCGGGGTACAGTCCCACACAAACTGACTCTCACCGGGGTACAGTCCCGCACACACTGACCCTCACTGGGGTACAGTCCCGCACACACTGACTCTCACTGGGGTACAGTCCCACACACACTGACTCTCACTGGAGTACAGTCCCACACACACTGACTCTCACTGGGGTACAGTCCCACACACACTGACCCTCACTGGGGTACAGTCCCACACACACTGACTCTCACTCGGGTACAGTCCCACACACACTGACTCTCACTGGGGTACAGTCCCACACACACTGACTCTCAGTGGGGTACAGTCCCACACACACTGACCCTCACTGGGGTACAGTCCCACACACACTGACTCTCACTGGGGTACAGTCCCACACACACTGACTCTCACTGGGATACAGTCCCACACACACTGACTCTCACTGGGGTACAGTCCCACACACACTGACTCTCACTGGGATACAGTCCCACACACACTGACTCTCACTGGGATACAGTCCCACACACACTGACTCTCACTGGGATACAGTCCCACACACACTGACTCTCACTGGGGTACAGTCCCACACACACTGACTCTCACTGGGGTACAGTCCCACACACACTGACTCTCACTGGGGTACAGTCCCACACACACTGACTCTCACTGGGGTACAGTCCCACACACACTGACTCTCACTGGGGTACAGTCCCACACACACTGACTCTCACTGGGGTACTGTCCCACACGCACTGACTCTCACTGGGGTACAGTCCGACACACACTGACTCTCACTGGGGTACAGTCCCACACACACTGACTCTCACTGGGGTACAGTCCCACACACACTGACTCTCACTGGGGTACAGTCCCACACACACTGACTCTCACTGGGGTACAGTCCCACACACACTGACTCTCACTGGGGTACAGTCCCACACACACTGACTCTCACTGCGATACAGTCCCACACACACTGACTCTCACTGCGGTACAGTCCCACACACACTGACTCTCACTGGGGTACAGTCCCACACACACTGACTCTCACTGGGGTACAGTCCCACACACACTGACTCTCACTGGGGTACAGTCCCACACACACTGACCCTCACTGGGGTACAGTCCCACACACACTGACCCTCACTGGGGTACAGTCCCACACACACTGACCCTCACTGGGGTACAGTCCCACACACACTGACCCTCACTGGGGTACAGTCCCACACACACTGACCCTCACTGGGGTACAGTCCCACACACACTGACTCTCACTGGGGTACAGTCCCACACACACTGACCCTCACTGGGGTACAGTCCCACACACACTGACCCTCACTGGGGTACAGTCCCACACACACTGACTCTCACCGGGGTACAGTCCCACACACACTGACTCTCACCGGGGTACAGTCCCACACACACTGACTCTCACTGGGGTACAGTCCCACACACACTGACTCTCACTGGGGTACAGTCCCACACACACTGACTCTCACTGGGGTACAGTCCCACACGCACTGACTCTCACTGGGGTACTGTCCCACACGCACTGACTCTCACTGGGGTACAGTCCGACACGCACTGACTCTCACTGGGGTACAGTCCCACACGCACTGACTCTCACTGGGGTACAGTCCCACACGCACTGACTCTCACTGGGGTACTGTCCCACACGCACTGACTCTCACTGGGGTACAGTCCGACACGCACTGACTCTCACTGGGGTACAGTCCCACACGCACTGACTCTCACTGGGGTACAGTCCCACACACACTGACTCTCACTGGGGTACAGTCCCACACACACTGACTCTCACTGGGGTACAGTCCCACGCACACTGACTCTCACTGGGGTACAGTCCCACGCACACTGACTCTCACTGGGGTACAGTCCCACACACACTGACTCTCACTGGGGTACAGTCCCACACACACTGACTCTCACTGGGGTACAGTCCCACACACACTGACCCTCACTTGGGTACAGTCCCACACACACTGACCCTCACTGGGGTACAGTCCCACACACACTGACCCTCACTGGGGTACAGTCCCACACACACTGACCCTCACTGGGGTACAGTCCCACACACACTGACTCTCACTGGGGTACAGTCCCACACACACTGACTCTCACTGGGGTACAGTCCCACACACACTGACCCTCACTGGGGTACAGTCCCACACACACTGACTCTCACTGGGGTACATTCCCACACACACTGACTCTCACTGGGGTACAGTCCCACACACACTGACTCTCACCGGGGTACAGTCCCACACACACTGACTCTCACCGGGGTACAGTCCCACACACACTGACTCTCACCGGGGTACAGTCCCACACAAACTGACTCTCACTGGGGTACAGTCCCGCACACACTGACCCTCACTGGGGTACAGTCCCGCACACACTGACTCTCACTGGGGTACAGTCCCACACACACTGACTCTCACTGGAGTACAGTCCCACACACACTGACTCTCACTGGGGTACAGTCCCACACACACTGACCCTCACTGGGGTACAGTCCCACACACACTGACTCTCACTGGGGTACAGTCCCACACACACTGACTCTCACTGGGGTACAGTCCCACACACACTGACTCTCACTGGGGTACAGTCCCACACACACTGACCCTCACTGGGGTACAGTCCCACACACACTGACTCTCACTGGGGTACAGTCCCACACACACTGACTCTCACTGGGATACAGTCCCACACACACTGACTCTCACTGGGGTACAGCTCCCACACACACTGACTCTCACTGGGGTACAGTCCCACACACACTGACCCTCACTAGGGTACAGTCCCACACACACTGACTCTCACTGGGATACAGTCCCACACACACTGACTCTCACTGGGGTACAGCTCCCACACACACTGACTCTCACTGGGGTACAGTCCCACACACACTGACCCTCACTGGGGTACAGTCCCACACACACTGACCCTCACTGGGGTACAGTCCCACACACACTGACTCTCACTGCGATACAGTCCCACACACACTGACTCTCACTGGGGTACAGTCCCACACACACTGACTCTCACTGGGGTACAGTCCCACACACACTGACTCTCACTGGGGTACAGTCCCACACACACTGACCCTCACTGGGGTACAGTCCCACACACACTGACCCTCACTGGGGTACAGTCCCACACACACTGACCCTCACTGGGGTACAGTCCCACACACACTGACCCTCACTGGGGTACAGTCCCACACACACTGACACTCACTGGGGTACAGTCCCACACACACTGACTCTCACTGGGGTACATTCCCACACACACTGACTCTCACTGGGGTACAGTCCCACACACACTGACTCTCACTGGGGTACAGTCCCACACACACTGACCCTCACTGGGGTACAGTCCCACACACACTGACTCTCACTGGGGTACAGTCCCACACGCACTGACTCTCACTGGGGTACAGTCCCACACGCACTGACTCTCACTGGGGTACTGTCCCACACGCACTGACTCTCACTGGGGTACAGTCCGACACGCACTGACTCTCACTGGGGTACAGTCCCACACACACTGACCCTCACTGGGGTACAGTCCCACACACACTGACTCTCACTGGGGTACAGTCCCACACGCACTGACTCTCACTGGGGTACAGTCCCACACGCACTGACTCTCACTGGGGTACTGTCCCACACGCACTGACTCTCACTGGGGTACAGTCCGACACGCACTGACTCTCACTGGGGTACAGTCCCACACGCACTGACTCTCACTGGGGTACAGTCCCACACACACTGACTCTCACTGGGGTACAGTCCCACACACACTGACTCTCACTGGGGTACAGTCCCACGCACACTGACCCTCACTGGGGTACAGTCCCACACACACTGACACTCACTGGGGTACAGTCCCACACACACTGACTCTCACTGGGGTACATTCCCACACACACTGACTCTCACTGGGGTACAGTCCCACACACACTGACTCTCACTGGGGTACAGTCCCACACACACTGACTCTCACTGGGGTACAGTCCCACACACACTGACCCTCACTGGGGTACAGTCCCACACGCACTGACTCTCACTGGGGTACAGTCCCACACGCACTGACTCTCACTGGGGTACAGTCCCACACGCACTGACTCTCACTGGGGTACTGTCCCACACGCACTGACTCTCACTGGGGTACAGTCCGACACGCACTGACTCTCACTGGGGTACAGTCCCACACGCACTGACTCTCACTGGGGTACAGTCCCACACACACTGACTCTCACTGGGGTACAGTCCCACACACACTGACTCTCACTGGGGTACAGTCCCACGCACACTGACTCTCACTGGGGTACAGTCCCACGCACACTGACTCTCACTGGGGTACAGTCCCACACACACTGACTCTCACTGGGGTACAGTCCCACACACACTGACTCTCACTGGGGTACAGTCCCACACACACTGACCCTCACTTGGGTACAGTCCCACACACACTGACCCTCACTGGGGTACAGTCCCACACACACTGACCCTCACTGGGGTACAGTCCCACACACACTGACCCTCACTGGGGTACAGTCCCACACACACTGACTCTCACTGGGGTACAGTCCCACACACACTGACTCTCACTGGGGTACAGTCCCACACACACTGACCCTCACTGGGGTACAGTCCCACACACACTGACTCTCACTGGGGTACATTCCCACACACACTGACTCTCACTGGGGTACAGTCCCACACACACTGACTCTCACTGGGGTACAGTCCCACACACACTGACTCTCACCGGGGTACAGTCCCACACACACTGACTCTCACCGGGGTACAGTCCCACACAAACTGACTCTCACTGGGGTACAGTCCCGCACACACTGACCCTCACTGGGGTACAGTCCCGCACACACTGACTCTCACTGGGGTACAGTCCCACACACACTGACTCTCACTGGAGTACAGTCCCACACACACTGACTCTCACTGGGGTACAGTCCCACACACACTGACCCTCACTGGGGTACAGTCCCACACACACTGACTCTCACTGGGGTACAGTCCCACACACACTGACTCTCACTGGGGTACAGTCCCACACACACTGACTCTCACTGGGGTACAGTCCCACACACACTGACTCTCACTGGGGTACAGTCCCACACACACTGACCCTCACTGGGGTACAGTCCCACACACACTGACTCTCACTGGGGTACAGTCCCACACACACTGACTCTCACT
This sequence comes from Stegostoma tigrinum, assembly GCF_030684315.1. Taxonomy (NCBI): domain Eukaryota; kingdom Metazoa; phylum Chordata; class Chondrichthyes; order Orectolobiformes; family Stegostomatidae; genus Stegostoma; species Stegostoma tigrinum. Next base: position 44,028,588 of record NC_081382.1, on the reverse strand, counting down.
GGGATACAGTCCCACACACACTGACTCTCACTGGGGTACAGCTCCCACACACACTGACTCTCACTGGGGTACAGTCCCACACACACTGACCCTCACTAGGGTACAGTCCCACACACACTGACTCTCACTGGGATACAGTCCCACACACACTGACTCTCACTGGGGTACAGCTCCCACACACACTGACTCTCACTGGGGTACAGTCCCACACACACTGACCCTCACTGGGGTACAGTCCCACACACACTGACCCTCACTGGGGTACAGTCCCACACACACTGACTCTCACTGCGATACAGTCCCACACACACTGACTCTCACTGGGGTACAGTCCCACACACACTGACTCTCACTGGGGTACAGTCCCACACACACTGACTCTCACTGGGGTACAGTCCCACACACACTGACCCTCACTGGGGTACAGTCCCACACACACTGACCCTCACTGGGGTACAGTCCCACACACACTGACCCTCACTGGGGTACAGTCCCACACACACTGACCCTCACTGGGGTACAGTCCCACACACACTGACACTCACTGGGGTACAGTCCCACACACACTGACTCTCACTGGGGTACATTCCCACACACACTGACTCTCACTGGGGTACAGTCCCACACACACTGACTCTCACTGGGGTACAGTCCCACACACACTGACCCTCACTGGGGTACAGTCCCACACACACTGACTCTCACTGGGGTACAGTCCCACACAAACTGACTCTCACTGGGGTACAGTCCCGCACACACTGACCCTCACTGGGGTACAGTCCCGCACACACTGACTCTCACTGGGGTACAGTCCCACACACACTGATTCTCACTGGAGTACAGTCCCACACACACTGACTCTCACTGGGGTACAGTCCCACACACACTGACCCTCACTGGGGTACAGTCCCACACACACTGACTCTCACTGGGGTACAGTCCCACACACACTGACTCTCACTGGGGTACAGTCCCACACACACTGACTCTCACTGGGGTACAGTCCCACACACACTGACTCTCACTGGGGTACAGTCCCACACACACTGACCCTCACTGGGGTACAGTCCCACACACACTGACTCTCACTGGGGTACAGTCCCACACACACTGACTCTCACTGGGATACAGTCCCACACACACTGACTCTCACTGGGGTACAGCTCCCACACACACTGACTCTCACTGGGGTACAGTCCCACACACACTGACCCTCACTGGGGTACAGTCCCACACACACTGACTCTCACTGGGATACAGTCCCACACACACTGACTCTCACTGGGGTACAGCTCCCACACACACTGACTCTCACTGGGGTACAGTCCCACACACACTGACCCTCACTGGGGTACAGTCCCACACACACTGACTCTCACTGGGATACAGTCCCACACACACTGACCGTCACTGGGGTACAGTCCCACACACACTGACTCTCACTGGGGTACAGTCCCACACACACTGACCCTCACTGGGGTACAGTCCCACACACACCGACTCTCACTGCGATACAGTTCCACACACACTGACTCTCGCTGGGGTACAGTCCCACACACACTGACTCTCACTGGGGTACAGTCCCACACACACTGACCCTCACTGGGGTACAGTTCCACACACACTGACTCTCACTGGGGTACAGTCCCACACACACTGACTCTCACTGGGGTACAGTCCCACACACACTGACTCTCACTGGGGTACAGTCCCACACACACTGACTCTCACTGGGGTACAGTCCCACACACACTGACTCTCACTGGGGTACAGTCCCACACACACTGACCCTCACTGGGGTACAGTCCCACACACACTGACTCTCACTGGGGTACAGTCCCACACACACTGACTCTCACTGGGATACAGTCCCACACACACTGACTCTCACTGGGGTACAGCTCCCACACACACTGACTCTCACTGGGGTACAGTCCCACACACACTGACCCTCACTGGGGTACAGTCCCACACACACTGACTCTCACTGGGATACAGTCCCACACACACTGACTCTCACTGGGGTACAGCTCCCACACACACTGACTCTCACTGGGGTACAGTCCCACACACACTGACCCTCACTGGGGTACAGTCCCACACACACTGACTCTCACTGGGATACAGTCCCACACACACTGACCGTCACTGGGGTACAGTCCCACACACACTGACTCTCACTGGGGTACAGTCCCACACACACTGACCCTCACTGGGGTACAGTCCCACACACACCGACTCTCACTGCGATACAGTTCCACACACACTGACTCTCGCTGGGGTACAGTCCCACACACACTGACTCTCACTGGGGTACAGTCCCACACACACTGACCCTCACTGGGGTACAGTTCCACACACACTGACTCTCACTGGGGTACAGTCCCACACACACCGACTCTCACTGCGATACAGTTCCACACACACTGACTCTCACTGGGGTACAGTCCCACACACACTGACCCTCACTGGGGTACAGTTCCACACACACTGACCCTCACTGGGGTACAGTCCCACACACACTGACTCTCACTGGGGTACAGTCCCACACACACTGACTCTCACTGGGGTACAGTCCCACACACACTGACTCTCACTGGGGTACAGTCCCACACACACTGACTCTCACTGGGGTACAGTTCCACACACACTGACTCTCACTGGGGTACAGTCCCACACACACTGACTCTCACTGGGGTACAGTCCCACACACACTGACTCTCACTGGGGTACAGTCCCACACACACTGACTCTCACTGGGGTACAGTCCCACACACACTGACTCTCACTGGGGTACAGTCCCACACACACTGACTCTCACTGGGGTACAGTCCCACACACACTGACTCTCACTGGGGTACAGTCCCACACACACTGACTCTCACTGGGGTACAGTTCCACACACACTGACTCTCACTGGGGTACAGTCCCACACACACTGACTCTCACTGGGGTACAGTCCCACACACACTGACTCTCACTGGAGTACAGTTCCACACACACTGACTCTCACTGGGGTACAGTCCCACACACACTGACTCTCACTGGGGTACAGTCCCACACACACTGACTCTCACTGGAGTACAGTCCCACACACACTGACTCTCACTGGGGTACAGTCCCACACACACTGACTCTCACTGGGGTACAGTCCCACACACACTGACCCTCACTGGGGTACAGTCCCACACACACTGACTCTCACTGGGGTACAGTTCCACACACACTGACTCTCACTGGGGTACAGTCCCACACACACTGACTCTCACTGGGGTACAGTCCCACACACACTGACTCTCACTGGAGTACAGTCCCACACACACTGACTCTCACTGGGGTACAGTCCCACACACACTGACTCTCACTGGGGTACAGTCCCACACACACTGACTCTCACTGGGGTACAGTCCCACACACACTGACTCTCACTGGAGTACAGTTCCACACACAGTGACTCTCACTGGGGTACAGTCCCACACACACTGACTCTCACTGGGGTACAGTCCTACACACACTGACTCTCACTGGGGTACAGTCCCACACACACTGACTCTCACTGGGGTACAGTTCCACACACACTGACCCTCACTGGGGTACAGTCCCACACACACTGACTCTCACTGGGGTACAGTCCCACACACACTGACTCTCACTGGAGTACAGTTCCACACACAGTGACTCTCACTGGGGTACAGTCCCACACACACTGACTCTCACTGGGGTACAGTCCCACACACACTGACTCTCACTGTGGTACAGCTCCCACACACACTGACCCTCACTGGGGTACAGTCCCACACACACTGACTCTCACTGGGGTACAGTCCCACACACACTGACTCTCACTGGGGTACAGTCCTACACACAGTGACTCTCACTGGGGTACAGTCCCACACACACTGACTCTCACTGGGGTACAGTCCCACACACACTGACTCTCACTGTGGTACAGCTCCCACACACACTGACTCTCACTGGGGTACAGTCCCACACACACTGACCCTCACTGGGGTACAGTCCCACACACACTGACACTCACTGGGGTACAGTCCCACACACACTGACTCTCACTGGGGTACAGCTCCCACACACACTGACTCTCACTGGGGTACAGCTCCCACACACACTGACCCTCACTGGGGTACAGTCCCACACACACTGACTCTCACTGGGGTACAGTCCCACACACACTGACCCTCACTGGGGTACAGTCCCACACACACTGACTCTCACTGGGGTACAGTCCCACACACACTGACTCTCACTGGGGTACAGTCCCACACACACTGACCCTCACTGGGGTACAGTCCCACACACACTGACTCTCACTGGGGTACAGTCCCACACACACTGACTCTCACTGGGGTACAGTCCCACACACACTGACTCTCACTGGGGTACAGTCCCACACACACTGACTCTCACTGGGGTACAGTCCCACACACACTGACTCTCACTGGGGTACAGTCCCACACACACTGACTCTCACTGGGGTACAGTCCCACACACACTGACTCTCACTGGGGTACAGTCCCACACACACTGACCCTCACTGGGGTACAGTCCCACACACACTGACTCTCACTGGGGTACAGTCCCACACACACTGACTCTCACTGGGGTACAGTCCCACACACACTGACTCTCACTTGGGTACAGTCCCACACACACTGACTCTCACTGGGGTATAGTCCCACACACACTGACTCTCACTGGGGTACAGTCCCACACACACTGACTGTCACTTGGGTACAGTCCCACACACACTGACTCTCACTGGGGTACAGTCCCACACACACTGACCCTCACTGTGGTACAGTCCCACACACACTGACTGTCACTAGGGTACAGCCCCACACACACTGACTCTCACTGGGGTACAGTCCCACACACACTGACTCTGACTGGGGTACAGTCCCACACACACTGACCCTCACTGGGGTACAGTTCCCACACACTGACTCTCACTGGGATACAGTTCCATATGCACTCTCATGACTACTCTTCCTCTGTATTCTTGGTCGGGAGGTATTAGTTTTGAATGTGGTTATTCTGTTCATTCAAGGTATAGAGCTGGATGAACACAGCAGGGCAAGCACCATCAGAGGAGCAGGAAGGCTGACAGGTCTTCACAAGTGTCTAGGCCTGAAATGTCGGCTTTCCTGTTCAGCTGATGCTGCTTGGCCTGCTGTGTTCATCCAGCGCTACACCTTGTTAGCTCAGATTCTCCAGCATCTGCAGTTCCTGCTAACTCTGTTCATTCACACAGGTTTCTATGTACTGATATTTTTGTCAAGCTGTGGATTGTGGTGAGGTAATCACATCTGAAAGGCCTGAAGTGGCAATATTAACAAATCTGCAGCAGCTCAACTTTCAAATCCAACAACTTGGGGAGCAGCTGTCATTCCAGCTCAATGATTACGCTGTTAGACTGTGAGTGAAATGTAAACGGTGCCATTTTCTCATTGTAAACATTTTTCTCAATGCACACGAGATCAATAATTATCAACACAGGGCAGCATTACGGTGATGTGAAGAGGATTAATCTGACAAGAGGGTTAATATGGAGCAAGTGAAGAACATTCTTCACTTGCCTTTTTTGTCAAGCTGTGTTATTCCAGGCAGAGCTTTCCCCAACACACTGGTCTGAAGATGTTGCTCCAGTCTGATTGCTCCATGTCAGGGAGTCTTCCTTGTGATTTTAACTAAATAGTTCACTTGCATTCCTGAAGGCCAGGCATTCACTGACCCTGAAGGCATCAAACTAGTGTGCAAAAAAACAAATTATCTGCATTTATTTATTTTCAAAAGGTCAGCTGAAGTAAAATGGAGTTTTCTGAATGCTCTGTTCTGCTTTGTACACGTACCAGAGAGCCAAGGAAAACAGTGAATCCAAAATACCATGAACCCAAACTCTGAACCTCAAGCACCAAGAACTGAAACACAAATGTCATAAACTGTAAAAAGTGAAACCAAACAGTTTGTCCCCCACTGAACCCCAGCTCTGGAGAGATGGAGTAAGGCTACATTCCCTTCCACTCAGACAAACCAGGAACAAAGGACAAAACTCTGAAGAGGAGCATCTCCTCTGGTCACTTCCAGCAACAATAAGTGCAACTTAATAAAATAAATAACTGAGTGTGTATCTATCATTTGAAGGATCACTGAGAGGAAAGTTCATTAAATTTAAAATGTTTAAGAAGTTGTGTTGAATGTATGTTTCACATTCTAGCATAAACAGGGGCCAAGGAAACTGCTTTATCATGACAGGCACCTGAGTCCGGTGCTTCTGAAACTGTTCATTTTGTTTCATGTTCCATGCTTTTCTGTCTCTTGATTCTATCTGAGAACATTGCCAAATAAATGTGTTGCTTGAAAAGGTTGGGCACACTATTTTTGAATAACGCAACGCAAATAGATTGAAAATAATTTGTGACACACCAACTAACTGCCAACATATACCAATTTAATAACAATCATGTTTTGCTGTACGAGTCGTTGTCAGTGTTGGGTAGAAGGTTCAGGGAGAACTGGAAAAACAAATTAGAGAAACAAACAAAGAGTACTAGAAGAGACTGATAGTGAACAAAAAAATAAATGCAGAAGTTTTCTCTAGACACAAAAAGTAAAAGAGACTAAAAAGAGGATTTACACATGGAGACAATAGTCCTGGCTTGTGCTAAATGAACATGTAGCAGCACTGTGTTCCAGAAAAGAGGTTGTCCCAATCATAGTGAAGGACGAGATTGTTCAGACACTTGAAAGGTTTAAGATTGATAAGGAGATGGGATTGGACAGGCAGTCCGCACTTAAAGTTGTTCAGGTACCATAACTGGGTGAGGTGCTCTGAGGACACTGAGGTAAGTGAGAGAGGAAATTGCAGAAGCACTGGTCATAAATTGTCAATCTTCTTCAGAGTCAGGGATGGTGGAGAATTGTAAATGTTACACCATTAGTGCAGCAACTACAGGCTGGTCATTTTAACTTCACGGGTGGGAAAACTACGATTGTTCAGGACAGAATTGGGCAAATGTTGGGTCATTGAGGAAAGGCAACATAGAATTGTTAAGGGTGAATAGTGCTTATCTAACCTGACATTTTTTGATCAGATAACAGGGAATGGGTAATGAGGATAATGATGTTAATGTGTACATGGACTTCCAAACTTCATTTACACAGTGACTCCTGGACTTCAGGGGTTAAGTTACAAGGAGAGGTACACAATTTATATCTGTTTTCTCTAGAATTTGGAGGGCTAACGAATGATATAGTTGAAGTCTTCAAGATATTAACAGGAAAAGATAAACAGATAAAGTGATGGAACATGTCATCAACAGTGCTGTCAAGCAGCACCTGCTCAGTGATGCCCAATTTGGGTTCCACCAGGGATACTTAGCTCCAGACCTCATTACAACCTTGGTTGAAACACAGACAAAAGAGACCTGAAATGCAGAGGTGAGGTGAGAGTGACAGCCCTTGATATCAAGGCTGCATTCGACTGAGTGTGGCATCAAGGAGCCCTGGCAAAGCTGCAATCAGTGGGTATCGGGGGCAAATGCTCCAGTGGTTGGAATCATACCTGACATAGATGAAGATGGTCGTGATTATGAGAAGTCAATCAGCTCAGCTCCAGGACATCTCTGCAGGAGTTCCTCAGGGTAGTGTCCTAGGCCCAACCATCTTCAGCTGCTTCATCAATGAAATTCCCTCCATCATAAGGTCAGAAATGGGGATGTTCGCTGATGATTGCACAGCACCATTCGTGACTCCTCAGATACTGAAGCAGTCCGTGTCCACATGCAGCAAGATCTGGACAATACACAGGCTTGCGCTGATAAGTGGCAAGCTGTGACCATTACCAATAAGAGACAATCCAACCACTACCCCATTACATTCAAATGTGTCACCATCACTGAATCACCCAAGATTAACACGCTGGTTGTTATCATTGATCAGAAGCTCAACTAGAATCCACATCAATGCAGTGGTTGTAAAAGCAAGTTAGAGGCTAGAAATACTGCTTCAAGTAACTCACTTCCTGACTCCCCAAAGCCTGTCCACCATCTACAAGGCACAAGTCAGCAGTGTGTTGGAGTACTCCCCACTTGCCTGGATGAGTGCAGCCCCAACAACACTCAAAAAGCTTGCCACCATCCAGGTCAAAGCAGCAACTGATTGAATGGCACTGCATCCACAAGCATCCATTCCCCACACCACAGACACTCAGGAGCAGCAATCTGTACTATCAATAAGATGCACTGCAGAAATTCACCAAAGATCCTCAGACAGCATCTAAACCCAGGACTACTTCCATCTAGAAGGATAAGGGCAACAGATACATGAGAACACCAACACCTTCAAGTTACCCTCCAGGTCACTCACCATCCTGACTTGGAAATATATCGCCGTTCCTTCAGTGTTGCTGGGTCAAACTCCTCCAATTCCCTCCCTAAGGGCATTGTGGGTCAACCTACAGCAAATGGACTGCAGCAGTTCAAGAAGGCAGCTCACCCACATCTTTTCAAGGGCAACTACGGACAGGGCAATAAATGCTGGGCCCAGCCAGTGATGCCCACATCCCACAAAATGAATAAATAAAAGAACAATTTTTAAAAAAGACAAGCTGGGTAAAGATAAACTGTTTTCACTGTTTGCTGATTCTAGTGCCAGGTGCATAGGGTTGAGAATTAGGGCCACGCTGTTCAGGAGAGATTATCTCATATTCTCCAGTATTGGCAGTTCCTACTATCTCTGTTCAGGAGATATGCTAGGAAGCATTTCAATACACAAAGGGTGGTAGACTTTGGAAAATCTCTGTCTCAAATGTCAGTGGATGCTGGATCAGTTATTAATTTAAAATCTGAGATAAATTTTTGTTAAGCAAGCTATTAGGAGGATGGAAAAATAGAACATCCTTTATGGTCCAAAGGGCCAAACGCAGGTACCATGGAGTTAAGCCATAGATCAGCAATGATCTCATTGATTACTTTTCCACTGCTGGGATGAGGACATTGCTAACCAGACCAGCAGTTATTGAGGGTCACCCACTACTGTGGGTTCGCAGTCACATGTTGACCACACACGACACTGAAAGGCTAGCAGCTTCAGAGGGCCAGCAGGACACGGAAGGGGCGAATGGACTGCAGTGTGATACACAGACAAAGTGTAATTCAGGAGACACCATTGAGAAGCCACAGGCAGAGCAGGAACACACCACGTGGCAGCGAGGCCCCGCCCCTTTAGTGTGGCGCCGCGGTTGGGCTCAGCCGGAAGTGACGGCATAGTTCCGCTTCCGGGTGAACATGCTGCGGATTCTCCGGTGTTCGCCCCGGGTGAGAGACCCCGACACCGCCCCCCACCCACCCCCCTCGCCCTCCCCACACACCCCCCCCGTACTGGAACAGCACAGCTCGGGCAACAGCTTGTTCTGGAGTACAAATCATCAGTGTCATCGCCAGAATGTTGTCAGGGCCTATAGCCTTTGCAGTATCCAATGCCTCCAGCCACTAATCTAAAAGCCAGCCTTTCCCCAGTTTCTGGAATCGTGCATTTTGCTGAGGTTTGTTGTGTGATGAGATAGTTCTGTCTAAAGGTCTGGCTTTATTTGAATGGGCTGAATGGTCTTCTCCTGAGCAGATTCTACTAAACCGTGAAGTGACACTGAAAGAGAGATATTGGCTGTTGTATCAGTGAGGCCCATGAGAAGTATCAGGGGTCAAGCCTTATATAATGTTTGCTTTCTGTTTCACCTGCAGCTCTTGAATGCTTGTTCGGCAGAAGTTTTTCCTGGGACTGAACTGGTCTTACCCCATGTCAGAGCAAAACTTGCAGGTAGGCAGCTGTGGTTACAGCTTGGAAATCCTGACATTAATATTCCAACTTCAGCATTGTGCAAAAACACCAAGATAATTCACAGAAAAATCAATCAACAGAGTTTAACATTAGAGTCATAGAGATGTACAGCACAGAAACAGACCCTTCGGTCCAACTCGCCCCTACAGACCAGACATCCTAAATAAGTCTAGTCCCATTTTGCCAGCATTTGGTCAATATCCCCTAAACTCTCCCTATTCATGCACCCTTTTAAATGCTGTAACTGTACCAGCCTCCACCCCTTCCTCTGGCAGCTCACTCCATACACGCACCACCCTCTGTGTGGAAAAAGTTGCCCCTCAGGTCCCTTTTATATCTTTCCCCTCTCACCTTAAACCTATGCCCCTCTAGTATTAGACTCCCCCCACCCTGAGGAAAGACCTTGTCTATTTACCCTATCCATGTCCCTCATGATTTTAGAAAAAGGTCACCCCTCAAACTCCAATGCTCCTGGGAAAATAGCCCCCCGCCCATTCAGCCTCTCCCTGTCGCTCAAACCCTCCAACCCTGGCAACATCCATGAAGATCTTATCTTCACTCTTTCAAGTTTCACAACATCGTTCCTATAGCAGGGAGACTAGAATTGCACACAGTACTCCACGTCAGGGCAAGTAAGCAGGATTGATTTTTCAGAGCATTAATGAAGCAGAGAATGGCAGAGAGGTTTCAGGCGGGAATTCCAGAGCTTGGGGGCCAAGCAGCTGGGGCATGGCCACCAAGGGAACAGCAAAGGGAAACAGAGAGTGTTTGAGAGGCCAGGGTGGAGGCACACAGCTCACAGGGTCAGGGGTGACAGAGATGGGGGCGGGTGGAGGGGGTGACAGAGATGGGGGCGGGTGGAGGGGTGACAGAGATGGGAGGGGCTGGGGATCATGTGATGGTGATAGGGAGAGGTCTTGGCCTCTGATTCCTGTCGGGGTTAATTCTGTGTCTCTGCTGAAGGGGTTGCTAAGAGACGAAATGGGGTGAACATTTCCACGACCACAGTTGCCACGGGGACCGATGATTCATTCCTGAAGTGGACCCTGCTCCTGATTCCTGTCACTACCTTCAGCCTGGGCACCTGGCAGGTAACCACTGGGAGTGGTGGTACATGCAGGTCACGGGAGAGGGGAACAGTTGGGTGTGGGTTGGCGCAGGTTTGGGATGGATGGATGGATGGAGGGGTTTGGGATGGATTTAGAGGTTTGGGTGGAGGGATGGGATGAGGTGGAGGGATGGGGATGGGGTGGTGGGAGGCAATTAGGTGGATGGATGGGGTTGGAATAGAGGAATGGGGTTGGAATGGAGGAATGGGGTTGGGATGGATCGGGGGAGTTGGGTGGAGGGATGGGGATGGGATGGATGGAAGGGCTTGTGTGGAGGGATGGGGTCGGGATGGATGGAGGGGATTGGGTGGAGGGATGGGGTTGGGATGGATGGATGGAGGGGATGGGGTGGAGGGATGAGGATGGGGATGGGATGGGATGGAGGGATGGTGTTTGGGCGGAGGAATGGGGTTGGGATGGATGGGGGGGGTATTGGGCAGAGGGATGGGGTTGGGATGGAGGGGATTGGGTGGAGGGATGGGGATTGGGATGGGGTAGAGGGATGGGGATTAGGATGTTGGGGGGGGATTGGGTGGAGGGATAGGGTTGGGCTGGATCAAGGGGATGGGGTTGGTATTGTTGGGGGGGTTGTGTGGAGGGGTGGGGATTGGGCTGGATGGAGGGGATGGGGTGGAGGATTGGGGATTGGGCTGGATGGAGGGGATGGGGTGGAGGATTGGGGATTGGGCTGGATGGAGGGGATTGGGATGGATGGAGGGAATGGGCTGAAGGGATGGGGAATGGGCTGGGGTTGGGGAGATGGGGATTGGAATGGATGGAGAGGATGGGGATGGGGTGGAGGGATGGGGATGGTGATTGGGATGGATTGAGGGGATGGGGATGGGGTTGGGCTGGATGGAGGGGATGGGGATTGGGATTGGGAGGGATGGATGGAGGGGATGGGGATGGGGGTCTGAGGCCTATTGCTGCTCTTTCAGGCTCTCACTGTCTGCTCAGGTGCAGCGGCGGAAATGGAAGCTGCAGCTCATCAAGGACCTGCAAGCACGAACTCGCTCGGAGCCACTGCCCCTGCCCCTGGGGTAAGTCACACTCTGCTCCTGCCCCACCCCCGGGGTAAGTCTCACTGAACTCCTGCCCATGGGGTAAGTTACCCCGAGCCCCTGCCCCGGGATAAATCACCTTGAGCCCCTGCCCCTGTCCCCGGGATAAGTCACCCTGAGCCCCTGCCCCTGTCCCCGGGGTACGTAACAGTGGGCCCCTGCCCCCCCACCCCTGGGGTAGATCACACTGAGCCCTCCTCCAGGCTAAGTCGCATTGATCACCACCCCCCAAGGCCCCACAACCTCGGGGTGGAGGGGAGTCACACTGTCCTCCTTTGTGATGGTTTCTGTTCAGGTGGGGGTGGGTTGTTCACGGCTGTTTCACTGTCACATAGACTCTGAGCGTTGCCTGTCTATGTCCCAGGCAGTTGGAGCTGAAGCAGCTTGAGTACAGGAGGGTGAGGGTCCGAGGGAGGTTTGACCACTCCAAGGAACTCTACATCATGCCGCGAACGAGGGTGGACCCAGACAAAGATGTACAAGAAGCTGGGCGCCTGATGTCCAGCACAGAGCCTGGAGCCAATGTGATCACTCCATTCGACTGTACTGAGCTGGGGTATGTATCCTGTCGCCCCCTGTGTTTGACAATGAACACTCCCAATTCATCCCTCACACAGGAATAGCACGAGGCCATTCAGCCCATTGAAGTTGTCACATCATTCCATCACACAATGCTGTACGGAAATTGAGTGATTGCAGTTAATGACCCCATACCGTCACAGTGCACTCCCCTATCGTATGGATCCCATACCTTCCTACATTTCATAAAGCTTCCTCTATACTGTCCTCCCATCAAACACCACCAAGACAGGGACAGCACAGGGTTATTCTTGTTACAATATTATCAATGCGTGCCTTTTTTTTTAGCTGCAGCTGTTCTCCAGTGATATGATTAGTTTAACATCTGGCAATAAAGAAAGAGTCAGGTTATTCACAGTTAAAACATAAATTAGCGATGAATCCAAAAAGGTTTCAACTGAGAAATGTAAAAGCTGTTTGTTAGTGGACAATACCAATAGAACTCGAATCGAAAGCTAACACAGTAACACCTCAGTTCTCCCAAACTGAATCCAAAGATTGCCTTTTCGTCAAATTGGACCATGGTAGCAGGCTGAGACACAAGGCACAGACAATCACGGTTCAGGCTGTAAGTGGCATCTCTCCTTTGAGGTGTTCCTGGGTGATGTTCCCGCAACACTGTTTAGGTGCAACATTCCACGTTTCCTTTGAAATCGGTTTAATCCACACAGGCACTAAATTTACATCTCAGCCTACTGAGCAGATCTGGACAGCACAGCTCAGGAAGGATGGATTAGCCGTTTACAAGAATGATAGCTGGATTCTGGGGTTGAGTTATCAGGAGAGATGATACAAGTTAGGCCTGTTAACATTGGGTTGATAACACTAAACCATTTTCACTGGCTGATAATTCTAGAACTAGGGGCATAGTCTGAGAATTAGAGCCAGACTGTTCGGGAGAGTCACAGAAACATACAGCATGGAAACACACCCTTCGACCCAACTCGGTCGCGCTGACCACATTTCCCATCTGCCTGCGCTCGGCCCATTTCCTTCTAAACCTTTCCTGGCCACATTTTCCGGAGGATGGTTATGGAATACAACTGAGCTCCCCATAGGAATTGCTTCAACACACACGGTGCTAGATGTTTGGAACTGCCCTCCATGAGTGGCAGCAGATACTGATTCACTTGTTAGTTTTAAATCTGAGATAGATGTGTTTTTGTGAAGCAAATGTGCTAAAGGATCTGGGCCAAAGGCAGGTTTATGGAGTTAGGCCACTGATCAGCCACGGTTTTGCTGAATGGTAGGATAGGCTTGAGGAACTGAATGGGCAACTGCTGTTCCTATGACCTTATGACCCCGAGTAAATAAAGACATTTTTATTAGCAACAGGTTGAAGGATTAATAGGGAGCAGGCCAGGAAAGTGGAGCTGAGGCTGAGATGAGATCAGCCATGATTGTGTTAAAAGGCAGTGCAGGCTCAAGGGGCTGAATGGCCTCCTCCTGCTCCTATTGTAATTTTTAGACCTTTTTTTTTAAAAAATAAACCCGGGGGATTAAATGTTCAATATAGTCACATTTCATTTGATCCATTTTCATAACATCAGATAGTCCAGACTTTGGAGATGACCTGCACAATGAGCTGATGGTGGTGATTTGGGATAAAACCGAGAATAAGCCCGGTGCTCAGTGTCCACACCACATAGCCCATTGGCTGTCACTGCTCCCAACAGTGCTCCCAGTGTGAGTGTGTTTACGACATTCCTGCCTATGATCCCAGAAAGAATTTCACCCATTGATTTATTTCAGGGTGAGGATTCTTGTGAATAGAGGCTTTGTTCCCAGAACGAGACTGAAACCGGAAACACGGACCAAAGGACAGGTGAGAGGGGCTGAGGAAAGGAAGACACGAAGGAGCAGGCGGTGCTCAGGTGAGAGTGGACTGTGGGATTGCTGAGGCAATCTCTGTTCATTCACTATAGCCTGGATCTCAGCATCAACCTCCCTGAGCAAATCGATGCCTGACTCCAAATCAAAAACCTTTGGTCAGATTTCCAGAAGGGTGGGAGGATGCCAGTGATGGGGGGGGCATGAGCGCAGGGAGGGACGGTTGGTGTGGGTGCGGAGGGTCTGCGGGGAGCATGGTGTGAGCGAGGGTGGAGGGTGGTGTTGGCTTTAATTTCCTGGAGGAAGCTCACTAGAGGGTCAGTGCAGACTGGATGGGGCCAAATGGCCTCTCTTTGCACTGTAGGGATTCTATCATTCTATGCATCATCGACAGCACTTCCTGTAAGAGGCAGCTCTCCCTGTATGAGTTAGTGTGTGTGGAGCATCCCAACAGTTCGGAGGGAGCCTGGTACAAGGGGCTGCAGAACGAGCTGGTGAGTGTGAGTGGGAATTGAGGAATGGGACTGTCTCTCTGCAGTCAGAATGCAGAGTTGTTAGCTGTACTGCAGTGAGGGTTAACAGGAGGAACTGTAATCCTGTCACACATTGTCTTCTCCCAGATTACAGACGAGGTGGAGATCGTTGGTGTCATCCGACTGACAGAAAGTCGCAGACCGTTCACTCCTCAGAACGATGTCGAGAGGAATTGTTGGTATTACCGCGATTTGGAGGCAATGGCACATGCTGTGGGCACAGAACCCATCCTCATTGACGCAGACTTCAGTAAGTTCTGGTCAAAACGGTGTTCAATCCACTCACATCCGAATCTAACAAACATGGAGATGAATGCACGTTCGAGGGTCAGTGCTGAGGGCGCGCCGCACTGTCGGAGGGTCAGTGCTGAGGGCGCGCCGCACTGTCGGACGGTCAGTGCTGAGGGCGCGCCGCACTGTCGGAGGGTCAGTGCTGAGGGCGCGCCGCACTGTCGGAGGGTCAGTGCTGAGGGCGCGCCGCACTGTCGGAGGGTCAGTGCTGAGGGCGCGCCGCACTGTCGGAGGGTCAGTGCTGAGGGCGCGCCGCACTGTCGGAGGGTCAGTGCTGAGGGCGCGCCGCACTGTCGGAGGGTCAGCGCTGAGGGCGCGCCGCACTGTCGGAGGGTCAGTGCTGAGGGCACGCCGCACTGTCGGAGGGTCAGTGCTGAGGGCGCGCCGCACTGTCGCACTCTGAATGCTCTGGGAACTAGGCTTCTCCTAAACTCTTTACTGCATTTATTCTCTCTTGTACATGTAGCTGTGAGTTGTAGTGTCTCAAAATTGTAACATCAAATCTACTTCAATTGTACACGTTACCCTTCAGCCTTCTCCTGTCCATAATTATAATCTCATGTTTCTGGCATTATTCTGGATAATATTTCCTGTTTTACCCTAATACCTATACACATTACTCAAGTGAGATCTATCCAAGAGCTTTTTACAAGTTTAACTTTTCCACTTTCAATTCAATGTCTGCCAGAAATGAACCAATTTTTTTTAATATGACCTTCACCTATCACTGTGATGTACCTTTTAGACTTCCCTAGTTATATAAAGCTGTACCTACTCTTATTACCATTCAAGTTCGCTTTGAGATGTACAATGGGAAATGGACTGCTCTTCGGGTTCTGGTGCTTTGATGTTCTCTGAATTACAACCCTGCTGTCTTTGACATGGTTCTGATCTGGGCCAGCTGCCTTGAAATTTGAGCTGATTCTAATGCCATGTCTTACAGACAGTACTGTCCCTGGAGGTCCAATTGGTGGGCAGACAAGAGTAACCCTGAGGAATGAGCACCTGCAGTACATCCTAACCTGGTAAGATCACTGGGCAACTGTCATTTCTGATACAAAATAGCAGAGGTAGACCATACGGTAAGACAGTCACTGATCTGCTTCTCATAAACCAACTCCCCAATATTTTCAAAATCTATTTACCTCTTTAAATACACAGTGAGCACTGTAGCCTCCATAACTCTTTGGGGTAGAGAATATCAGACATTCGTTGCGCTCACAAGAAGATCCTTAGTGTTTCAGCTGCAGAAAAGGAGGGAAACATTAAACCTGTCTGTTATAACAAAGTGTGGAGCTGGATGAACACAGCAGGCCCAGCAGCATCTCAGGAGCACAAAAGCTGACGTTTCGGGCCTAGACCCTTCATCAGAGAGGGGGATGGGGAGAGGGAACTGGAATAAATAGGGAGAGAGGGGGAGGCGGACCGAAGATGGAGAGAAAAGAAGATAGGTGGAGAGGAGACAGACAAGTTAAAGAATGGGGTGGGAGTGGAGCCAGTGGAGGTGACTGTAGGTAGGGAGTTAGGGAGGGGATCAGTCAGTCCAGGGAAGACAGACAGGTCAAGGAGTTGGGATGAGGTTAGTAGGTAGGAAATGGGGGTGCAGCTTGAGGTGGGAGGAGGGGATGGGTGAGAGGAAGAACAGGTTAGGGAGGCAGAGACAGGTTGGACTGGTTTTGGGATGCAGTGGGTGGAGGGGAAGAGCTGGGCTGGTTTAGGGATGCGGTGGGGGAAGGGGAGATTTTGAAGCTGGTGAAGTCCACATTGATACCATTGGGCAGCAGGGTTCCCAAGCGGAATATGAGTTGCCGTTCCTGCAACCTTCGGGTGGCACCATTGTGGCACTGCAGGAGGCCCATGACGGACATGTCATCTGAGGAATGGGAGGGGGAGTGGAAATGGTTTGCGACTGGGAGGTGCAGTTGTTTATTGCGAACCGAGCGGAGGTGTTCTGCAAAGCGGTCTCCAAGCCTCCGTTTGGTGTCCCCGATGTAGAGGAGGCCAAACGGGTACAGTGGATGCAGTATACCACATTGGCAGATGTGCAGGGTTGGAGGATGATGCGTTGGATCCGGAAGTTGGTGGGGTGGTATGTGAGGATATGGGGAGGTTCTCCTTTGGTTATTACAGGGATGGGGTGTGAGGGATGAGTTGCAGGAAATGCGGGAGACACGGTTGACTGTGTTCTTGACCACAGTGTTGGGGCTGGGGTTGTGGTCCTTGAAAAATGAGGACATCTGAGATGTGCAGGAGTGGAATGCCTCATCCTGGGAGCAGATGCGACGGACGTGAAGGAATTGGGAATAGGCCGTGGCATTTTTGCAGCAAGGTGGATGGGAGGAGGTGTATTCTAGGTAGCTGTGGGAGTCGGTGGGCTTGAAATGGACATCAGTTAACTGAGATGGAGACTGAGAGGTCCAGGAAGGTGAGGAATGTGTTGGAGATGGCCCAGGTGAACTTGAGGTTGGGGTGGAAAGTGTTGGTGAAGTGGATGAACTGTTCGAGCTCCTCATGGGAGCATGAGGCGGCACCAATAGTCATCAATGTAACGGAGGAAGAGGTGGGGTTTGGGGCCTGTGTAGGTGCGGAAGAGGGACTGTTCCACGTAACCTACAAAGAGGCAGGCATAGCTTGGGCCCATCCGCTACCCTGGCCACCCCCTTTGTCTGTAGGAAGTGGGAGGAATCGAAAGAGAAGTTGTTGAGGGTGAGGACGAGTTCAGCTAAGCGGATGAGGGTGTCGGTGGAGGGGGTCTGCGGGACAGGAAGAAGCGGAGGGCCTTTAGGCCATCTGCATGGGGAATGCTGGTGTATAGGGGCTGGACATCCATGGTGAAAATGAGGTGTTGGGGACTGGGGAATTGGAAGTTCTGGAGGAGGTGGAGGGTGTGGGTGGTGTCACAGACGTAGGTAGGGAGTTCCTGAACCAAGGGCGACAAAATGGGAGTCCAGATAGGTGGAGATGAGACGACCAGGCAGAAACAATGGATCGACCAGGGCAGTCAGGTTTGTGGATTTTGGGAAGGAGATAGAAGTGGGTGGTCTGGGGTTGGGGGACAGTAAGGTTAGAAGCTGTGGGTGGGAGGTCACCTGAGATGATGAGGTTGAAACCTGTCTGTTGCCTAGTTAAGACCCAGTACTAGAAACTTCATGTCAGGCTCCTTCACCATCTTTCACCCCTCACTCATGACAGTACATGAATAAAAGCCAAGCCTGTTCAGTTATTCCTTTCATCCCAGAATCTCTTTAAAACCACATCCAGTGCCAGAATATCCCACATTGCACAATTGTAACAAAGCTTTTCAAAGCCAACTGGTGGCAAAGTGAAAGCCTAAAAAAAACTCCCATTTGCCTCGATTACTTACTGCAGCTACATGCTGTTTCACATACAACACTCAGTTCCCCCTGGGCTGTACTCCATGTAAACACTGATTCTTCCCAAAGTGCATTTTCATCTGTTCATCTTCCATCTGTGGAGTTTGCGCATTGTCAGTATTTAATTGCCGGGCAATAACAGGTTAATTAATAGCCCAGGTGTATTTGTGTACATATTGGAAAGATTTGTCACACCTTTTGATTTTTACGTTTTTTTTCTGGTTCCCTGTCTGCCAGAAAACAAGCCCCCAACCAATCTTACATGAAGGTCAAAACCTCTCACGTTTTAGGTATGAGTTTTAGTGTTTATGTTGACAGTTTTGTATTTTTATTTTGTTAGGTATGGGCTGTGTGCAGCAACCTCCTATATGTGGTTCCAGAAGTTTGTACGGAAAGTGGCTGCCTAGTGATCCTGTCAGCCGATCCTCCTTGGAAATCAATCCCTTGCTTGTGTAAATGATGTTATAAATTCACAGTTCAAAATGTCTCCAAGTCAATTCATTAGAGAGCACACAGCACAAACTAGTCAGCACCTGTGTTCTCAATGAGACATTCACTGCAGGAATCTCTTCAAATGCATCCATCCTCATCAGTGCAAAAGATAAGGCTGATGCATTTGCAACAGTCTTCACCCAAAAGTGCCGATTAGACGATCCATCTTGGCCTCCCCAGCATCAGATTCTAGTCTTCAACAAACTTGATTCACTAGGTGCTACCAAGAAATGTTTGTGAGGCATGGGATGCTGCAAAGGCTACAGTACTGAAGATTCTGTGCTCCAGAACGTGTCACGCCCCTCATCAAGGTGTTTCAATAGAGTCACCACACTGGCATCTACTTGACAATGTAGAAGATTGCCCAGGTATGTCCTGTATGTAAAAAGCAAGACAAATTCAACCTGCCCAGTTACTGTCCCCATCCCATTTTAATCAGAAATGTTATCAACAATGCTATCAATAACCTGCTCCATGATGCCCAATTTGGGTTCTGCCAGGGCCACTCAGCCTTGGTTCAAACTTGAACAAAAGAGCTGAATTCTGGAGGGGAGGTGACAGTGGCAGCCCATGATATCAAGGACCCTAACAAAACTAGAATTGGGTGTGAGCTCTCCACTGGCTGGAGTCATTCTATGAAAGATGTTCAAAGTAAGAGGCCTGCAGGGTGAGTACAATGGTCTAGCTGTGTTAGTGCTGGACCATTTATCTGGGCATTGAGATTATATTCTGGGTACCCAGATCTATAAGCCTGTCATGGCAGGAATCCAGAATGAAGAGTCTTACAATGACCATTATCTAGTCATTCACCAATATCCTTCAAAGAATGAAATCTGCCCTCACCAGCAATACCATTATCCTGCAAATGCATTGTAAAAAAAGTTCCCCAGGGTAGTATCCTACACCCATCTTCCCCTCAATCATAAATAGGGATGTTTTTGAATTCATTTTGTGGAAATGAAGGTACAGCTGGTGTCCTTGTGTATTTGTCGCCTTCGTCCTTCTAGATTAAAATGGGTTGTGTTTGGAAGATGCTAAGGATCTTGAGTTTTTAACTGCACATCTTGTAAATAGTACACACTAATGGATTGTGGATTTAGTGCCAAGTAAATAGGCTGCAAACCTGGGACGATATCCAGCATGTGAAGTATTGTCAGGGCAGCACTCATCCAAGCCCCGGGGGGGGGGGGGGGGGTATAGCATTCCATCACACTTCTGACTTCAGAGATAGTAGGAACTGCAGATGGAGAATCTGAGATAACAGGGTGCAGAGCTGGATGAACACAGCAGGCCAAGCAGTATCAGAGGAGCAGGAAGGCTGATGTTCAGAAAGGAAGGATCTAGGCCCAAAACATCAGCTTTCCTAAAGCTCCACACTTGTCTCTAGCTCCACCCCACCATCCAGGACAAAGCAAACCACAACTGTCAGTGGGTCTGCTCCCTCCACCACTGATGCTCAGTAGCAGCAGCATGTACCAACAATAAGATGCAATGCAGAAAATCAAAGATCCTTAGGCACTTCAGTCTGGAGGATTGTCATCATATGGGAACACCATCCCCTGCAAGTTCCCTTCATCCTGACTTGGAAATTAGTCACTGTTCCTTCCTTGTCACTGGGTTGCAATCCTGGAATTCCCTCCCCCAGGGGCATTATGGGTCAAGTGCACAGCCACCTTCTCCAGGGGCAACAAGTTAATTTTAAAAACCCATTACTTCATCTCAAGCACATTCCTTCCTGCCATTTCTCCTATTTCATACCACTAATGGCAACTTTATTTCCACTATGAGAAGAGACTAATGAAGCAGTTATTTTAAATAATCAGTTTTACTGTTCCTTATATACACAACGAGCTGAGTGGGCCTCAAGTTAGCCCAGTTTGGTTGCCAGTTCTTTGGCCTTAGCCTTCTCCAGCTTCGCAATGCGAGCCACAGATTTGGGGCCCAGAATGCCACCACCCCAGTGTCGGCGGATCTGAAAGAGAAGAGGGAAATGGCTGTGATCAAAAACCTACAGTCCCCTAGTATCAGCAGTTCCTGCAGACCAAGCTGTCAACTCCACCCAGTCTCTCTGGATGAAAATAAAAAGATCTCTTAACCACTGTTTCCCCTGGTTTCAGGAATTAGATCTGAACCTGCTAAACACACTGTCGCCAAAGCAGAGAGGATTTACCTGGAGGTTCCATGTTCTAGCAAACATACCAAAGGCATCTCTTGCCAAGGACCTGAATCAGTATCGACATTCTCTGCACATTTGGAACAGCTCATGCTGTTACAGGTGACAGTACCATACTCTTCCAACCCAACCCATCTTAAAATTTTAGCCTTGCAATGACAAATGGGAATACAACTTCACATCAACAGGATCATACCTCATCAAATCGCTCGTTGTAGTTAGTCCGCACAGCCTCAATTAGTTTGGCCATCGCTCCCTTATCCTCACTAAAAACAAAACAAACAAAAGCATTACTACTCACTATATACAAGATATCAGGGACCAGCCTTCAGGTGAACCAACTGCTCAGGGTTAAAAAGCCCAAAGTGCCACATGATCATTCAGGTGAAGAAATTCATTTGACATCATTGCAGATTTAGTTCAACTCAAAGCAAACCCCCAGACAAGTAGAGCTGCAGCCTGTTGCTGAGCGTAAGTCTGGACAGCCACAACCATACCATTACTCCCCAGGCACAGAGTCCAAACAGGGCATAATCATTGCCAATTGGGACTTAAGCCATGCTGCAACCAACATTCACCAACTTCCCGTTCATCACATCAGCCAAGACAAAGGACAGCTTCATGTTGCTGTATCCTACCTACCCCACAGATTGCAAACAGGATACTCACGGGTTGATCTGAGCCAGGGCAAGGCAGGTGGCAGTTTTTCGGTGCACCAGACGCCCAAGCCTGGCTTTGCCTTTGACAATGCAGTAAGGGACCCCCATCTTCCGGCAGAGAGCAGGCAGGAACACAACCAGCTTGGGGGGGGGGGGGGGGGGGGGGGGGGTAACAAAGCAGGAAAAAAAAAATCAATAAAAACCTTACTTTTACAACAGCATCAGTCTACCATTTAAGTGCTTCAGGCCAGAAAAATGAGGAAAAAACAGCCAATGAGACACTATCCTTCAGGACAGATTACCAAAGGTGGTATGAAACAATTTCAATGGAGGGTACTAAGATATGAGGCAATGTGGTTTTAGACTGGAACTTCAGAAATAAAGAAAGAGACAGTAACGAGAAGCAAAAAATATGAACAGCTGTCATTTAGCCTCTGGTACAGTTTTCCAGAACAGCTCCTCTGGCCTGTTAGCACCCCAGTTGTGTTAATGCTTTTAAGCATGGTGTACAGAACAGTCTCAAAATCAGTACGTGGAATAAAGCTTAAGTGTTGTCAACTGTGGAGAGAACAGAATATAGAGTTTGGAGGAGTGAGTGACCCAGTGGCTAGTGAAATTTAAAGCAAAGTATTAAGTGATTTGTTTTGGTGGGGAGAATAGAGTTGTCAAGTAGTACAGTTGTGAGGTGGGTGCAGGGAGAGGATGGGGACAAGATTCACGAGAATGGTACACGGGATGAGTAACTGGAGTTAGAGATTTGAAAGCACTGGGAGAGGGTCGGGAGTTCAAGACTAAAAGGTCATTTTTTTTTGAAAGAGGGGTGAAAGGAGAAACAGACAAACGGACAACCTTTTAAAATACAGCATGATTCACATGGAATGAGCTGCCAGAGGAAGTGGTGAATGCAGGTCATTACGACATTGAAGAGAAATTGGGACAGGTACATGTATAAGAAATGTTGGGGGGTGGGGGGGGAATTGTGGGCCAAACACAGGCAAATGGGACCAGGTTAGTTTGAGAAACTTGGTTGGCACAGTCAAATTGGACCAAAGGGTCTGACAGTAGATGGAAATTGTTCCCAGAGGATCAAGATCCAGGATGGAGCAGATTTATGGAGATTGACAAAAGCAGCAAGGGAACAAGAGGAAAAACCACCTTCACTCAGGGGGGAAAAAAAACTGGTGAATTGCTCCTTCAGAGGGGCTGCCCAAACTGTCTTCTGTTGTTTAAACATTAACTGCAAATTGGAATGGATGGGGATGTCAGATTAACTAGAGGCGATATGCAAACACACCCTGATAATAGTTGCTGGGGGAGGGGGGTGGCAGCGGTGGCAACAATAGTTCTTGAGCAGGTCCAGGCAGCAGCAGTGAATATTGCTCAGGGTTAAAAAGCTCGTTTATTTGCTCTACATGTTGAGCTTCAGGTGAAGAAATTCAAAAACATCACTGCAACATCACTGAGGCCAGGGGATAAAGTAGAGGGCGAGTTAAGGGAAGGAGGAAATAAACAAAATGCCTGGTCATGGTCTTCATCCTCGCTCCATGTGGCCCATTTTTAGTTCCAGAAAGGAGAGAATGGGATCTTTCTGTGCACTGGAGGACAGAGCAATAGGTAGGCAGTGCATGCCCCTGGGCGAGATGACCATAGCTATTGCTCGACAAAGTCCTCTGCAGTGTTGCAGGTTGGGCTTAGGCTCAGTGTTTGAGCATTGTTCACACATGCTGCGTATCTCTGCATTCTTACCTCAATGGGATCTACATCATGTGCGACAATCACCAGCTGAGCTTTCTTGCTCTCCACCAGAGTGGTAACAGTGTTCACACCTGACAGCAGAAAGGGACACAAAATCAGTGAAACAACCAGACTAAAACCAGTGGCCCAGCCTCTGGAGCAAAGTCAGTCTGATTCAGCCGTGTCATGTGCCGTGGGGGTGGGGGTGGGGGTGGGGGTGGGGGTGGGGGTGGAGAAAATCAGTTCGTGGTAGGGTAGTCAGTACACAGGGCAACGAAAAAACTGCTCTCAGACAGAAGGCTTAACCACAGAGACTAAATTCAAAATGCACTCACCTGCGCGGAGAACTGCTGGCCTCTTAGTTGGAGCGTCAGCCTTCCCAGCTGCTTTGTGCTGGGCTCGGACTAACAGCCGCTGCTTCTTCTCCAGCTTGGTCTCGGGCCTGTATTTATGGGCCAGTTTGAAGAGTTGGGTGGCTGTGAAGAAAAAGGGTAGTGTTACTTCAGACTGCAACACAAAATACACCCCACAGTGTCAGGAATCTGGAGTGCATCAGCGATCTTGGTGGACAATGTCATCCGTTAATGTCAGATAGCAAATATTCTGTTCACATCATATGCGCACTCCAGAACACCAAGCAGCTTTACTCTGAACCCACAAATTCAGCAAGCTCTCAGCCCCACAAACTTCACAGGCAGAAGGAACTTTAAGCTCTAATAACTCCATGCCCCAGAAATAAACAGAGCTCGCTACACCTGGAATCTCTGGATCCAGGACATAGTGGAAGAATCCACACCAAATCAGGACTACCTTCAACATGCCAGAAATCCCATTCAGTTGTGAGAGACTCACCTGTCTGCCTGTCCAGGGCTTGAGTGAACTGGTTAATTGCTGGAGGTACCTTCAGGCGTTTGTATAGAATGGCCCTTTGACGCTGAAGTCTCACATATCGAGGCCATTTTACAAATCGGGTCAGGTCCCTCTTGGGTTGGATATCCTGACCTACAATGAAAAACCACACTTTGCTAAATTCCAGAGTTCTGCATATTCATAATGCAGCATTTCGAACATCCTGTAATATGTGCTGCAAAGCCCTATGCTTTTCAACTGAAGCTATTGGGCTGACAACGATTTTGTTTTGACCCATAAACATCCAGCCCCTCAGCCATTAGTTTACATGAGTGCTCCTTTATGAAGGCTTTACAAACTCAATGAGGGAACTCCAAGTTACAGCAGCACCTCAACACCTTTTTAAGGCGGCTCACGTCTCACCATATGAAGGGCCACTTTACAAGACAAACCGGTGCAGTATCACCAGTGAAGATGCTGAATGGATCCTTGAACTCACCGATTCCAAAGTTTTTGGGTCTCTTCTCAAACAGAGGGTTCACAACCTTTTTAACCTCATGCTTCCTGACAACAGAAGGAGGTGGGGCCACCTTCTTGCCTTTGGCTTTCTTTCCTTTTGGCTGAAACAGCAGAAATCAGAGTTTAGCGAGGCCACAGCACTGCTTCATCACAAGCGCCTCTGCGTCCCCCCTGCCCCTCCACCCCAACCCCAGCAGATTCTTTGTATTATTTATAGGAACCAAGTGAAGAATTAACATCTTTCTGTATCCCTGGAGTCACAAACCAAACCCAGTAACCACAGGTAATAATAAGTTAATTAGTGCAATTAGCTTTCAAATCAAGCTTTCATAAAATGAATTTGAATTCAAATAGCTGGAGAGGCGGGATTTAAATCCCTGTTAGCCTGGAAACCTCCATCCCACTTGTCAATTCCCTACCAGGGCATCCAATGTATCACTGACAGGCCCTTTAGCTGACTTCACCCTTAAAAAGGGGATCCTGACTGATGCGGCATACTACCCTTTGACACCTTTAACATCCAGGAATCCAGAGATCGGTGATGGAGGCACCACAGCCCCCTGGGGATAGAGGATTCAAAAACTTCACTATTACCTCAGACCTAAACAGTTTGTACCAGAGTCTGAGGCTACAGCTCCTTCTCTAGATGATCTGCTCAGTTCAGGGGGAACACAGCTCCTGTATGCACCGTGTTGAACCCTGTAAGAACTTGGGCTGCATTTCTATAGCACTACGGACATCGACAGGACACAAGGAAAGGATTACATTCATGAGATTTTTCTTCTCGGCTGTAAAGCGGACCCTGAGCATTTACACAAGGGACCCCGACTGGATATTGGGCCCTAATCCCCCACATACCGTTCCCAGCCCAACCGATGACACTCGGTGCCAGAAATAAAACGGTGTGGTACCTCAATCCCAGTCCCTGCCATCTACCCAAAGTGTCTATACCCCACACCACCCCCCGCCCCCCCAACCCAACCCCCCCCCCCGCCCCCCCCAACCCAACCCAACCCCCCCCCCCCGCCCCCCCCAACCCAACCCAACCCCCCCCCCAAACCAACTTAAAACACCTAAAAAAACTCAGCTCTGGAAACACAGGCGCCAGACAAATGCAGGCGATGGTTAACCTCAGACTCACGGCCCCCCCACCACCAGCCCTGACGGCGAGCCTCATACAAGTAGCCGGTTAAACCGATCCTCCCCTTCTCCCTCAGCCCCAGGGACGGATCACAGCCTCCGCCCGGGAGCCGCCGACTCCCGCACCCTCCCTCCCGGGGCCGGGATAGGCCATCGGGGGTGGAAATGGCAGCGCGCCGGAATAGAGACATGCCGGAGGACAGTGCTCGGGGCGGTGAGGGGCCGGTGCAGTGGACAGGGAGGCGGATGGCGGCGGATTACAGCCGAAGGCCTGAAGCAGACGAGACCGACAGAGAAACTCACCATGGCGGAGAGAGAGCGCGAGGGCTGCTGGGAGTCACCTATAACCCCGCCAATTCCCGCGTGATGTCAGCCAAGGGCCGCGAGATCTCCCATTAAAGGAGCAGGCCGCTCCTCCCAGATTTATGGGGAGGGGCGGTGACAGATAATGTAACAAGTCAATCAATCAATCAATCCACCATCCACCCACCCATCCACCAAGTCCACATTGATACCATTGGGCTGCAGGGTTCCCAAGCGGAATATGAGTTGCTGCTCCTGCAACCTTCGGGTGGCATCATTGTGGCAGTGCAGGAGGCCCATGATGGACATGTCATCAAGAGAATGGGAGGGGGAGTGGAAATGGTTTGCGACTGGGAGGTGCAGTAGTTTATTGCGAACTGAGCGGAGGTGTTCTGCAAAGCGGTCCCCAAGCCTCCGCTTGGTTTCCCCAATGTAGAGGAAGCCGCACCGGGTACAGTGGATGCAGTATACCACATTGGCAGATGTGCAGGTGAACCTCTGCTTAATGTGGAATGTCATCTTGGGGCCTGGGATAGGGGTGAGGGAGGAGGTGTGGGGGCAAGTGTAGCATTTCCTGCGGTTGCAGGGGAAGGTGCTGGGTGTGGTGGGGTTGGAGGGCAGTGTGGAGCGAACAAGGGAGTCACGGAGAGAGTGGTCTCTCCGGAAAGCAGACAAGGATGGGGATGGAAAAATGTCTTGGGTGGTGGTGTCGGATTGTAGATGGCGGAAGTGTCGGAGGATGATGCGTTGTATCCGGAGGTTGGTGGGGTGGTGTGTGAGAACAAGGGGGATCCTCTTTGGGCGGTTGTGGCGGGGGCGGGGTGTGAGGGATGTGTTGCGGGAAATGCGGGAGACGCAGTCAATGGCGTTCTCGACCACTGTGTGGGGCAAGTTGCGGTCCTGGAAGAACGTGGACATCTGGGATATGCGGGAGTGGAATGCCTCATCCTGGGAGCAGATGCGGCGGAGGCGGAGGAATTGGGAATAGGGGATGGAATTTTTGCAGGGGGCTGGGTGGGACAAGGTGTATTCTAGGTAGCTGTGGGAGTCAGTGCGCTTGAAATGGACATCAGTTTCTAGCTGGTTACCTGAAATGGAGACTGAGAGGTCCAGGAAGGTGCCGGATGTGCTGGAGATGGCCCAGGTGAACTTGAGGTTCGGCTGGAAGGTGTTGGTAAAGTGGATGAACTGTTCGAGCTCCTCTGGGGAGCAAGAGGCGGAGTCGATGCAGTCATCAATGTAATGAAGGAAGAGGTGGGGTTTGGGCCTGTGTAGGTGCAGAAGAGGGACTGTTCCACGTAACCTACAAAAAGGCAGGCATAGCTTGGGCCCATGCGGGTACCCATGGCCACCCCCTTTGTCTGGAGGAAGTGGGAGGAATCAAAAGAGAAGTTGTTGAGGGTGAGGACGAGTTCGGCTAGATGGATGAAGGTGTTGGTGGAGAGGGACTGGTTGGGTCTGCGGGACAGGAAGAAGCGGAGGGCCTTGAGGCCATCTGCATGAGGAATACAGATGTATAGGGACTGGACGTCCATGGTGAAAATGAGGTGTTGGGGGCCAGGGAATTGGAAGTCCTGGAGGAGGTGGAGGGTGTGGGTGGTGTCACGGACGTAGGTAGGGAGTTCCTGGACCAAAGGGGAGAAAATTGAGTCCAGATAGGTGGAGATGAGTTCAGTGGGGCAGGAACAGGCTGAGACAATGAGTCGACCAGGGCAGGCAGGTTTGTGGATTTTGGGAAGGAGATGGAAACAAATCTCCCCTCCCCCCACTGCATCCCAAAACCAGTCCAGCCTGTCTCTGCCTCCCTAACCTGTTCTTCCTCTCACCCATCCCTTCCTCCCACCTCAAGCCGCACCTCCATTTCCTACCTACTAACCTCATCCCGCCTCCTTGACCTGTCCGTCTTCCCTGGACTGACCGATCCCCACCTACACTCTCCTCTCTAACTATCTTGTTTTCTCTCCATCTTCGGTCTGCCTCCCCCTCTCTCCCTATTTATTCCAGTTCCCTCTCCCCATCCCCCTCTCTGATGAAGGGTCTAGGCCCGAAACGTCAGCTTTTGTGCTCCTGAGATGCTGCTTGGCCTGCTGTGTTCATCCAGCCCCACACTTTGTTACCTCCGACTAGTGTTCTATCTTGCTCCAACATAACTTCAAAACCAAAAGAAGGAGCGATAACACAGTGTGGAGCTGGAGGAACACAGCAGGCCAGGCTGCATTAGAGGAGTAGGAAGACAGAGGAATAGAAGTATAATTAGCGGTGGGAAGTGTTTGGGAGGAGATAAATGTAGGCTCACAAATCAAAAGGATAAGCAGCATCGCAAGGCAAGTATTTTGAAAATGATACCCACAGGGATGCAGAAAGAGACAGAAAATATGAGTGTAAAACAAACAGTGGCAAATGGGAACAAAAGGCCATGAGGCAAAATTAAGTTCTCTTTACTTCATATGCACATAAGTATTCAGAATAATCTAAACAAATTGTCAGCACAGTTAGAAGTTTAATGGGTTTGATCTTCTAGCTATTACAAAGTCACAATTAAAAGAAGATCAAAGCGCAGAACTAAACATCCAGGCTTGTTTCCTTTCAAAAGGATAAGCAGAAAGGGTAGGGAAGTATGGTGAGTGGCTTTGTTAGTACAGGATGGAATTAGTACATTTGTAAGAAAAGGTCTTTGATCGGAAGATGTAGAATCCATGAGGTAGAGGGAAGAAATAACAATGAGATAAAAACACTGGTGGGGAAACCAAGCGGAGGCTTGGGGACCGCTTTGCAGAACACCTCCGCTCAGTTCGCAACAAACAACTGCACCTCCCAGTCGCAAACCATTTCCACTCCCCCTCCCATTCTCTTGATGACATGTCCATCATGGGCCTCCTGCACTGCCACAATGATGCCACCCGAAGGTTGCAGGAACAGCAACTCATATTCCGCCTGGGAACCCTGCAGCCCTATGGTATCAATGTGGACTTCACCAGTTTCAAAATCTCCCCTTCCCCTACTGCATCCCTAAACCAGCCCAGTGCATCCCCTCCCCCCACTGCACCACACAACCAGCCCAGCTCTTCCCCCCCACCCACTGCATCCCAAAACCAGTCCAACCTGTCTCTGCCTCCCTAACCGGTTCTTCCTCTCACCCATCCCTTCCTCCCACCCCAAGCCGCACCCCCAGCTACCTACTAACCTCATCCCACCTCCTTGACCTGTCCGTCTTCCCTGGACTGACCTATCCTTTCCCTACCTCCCCACCTACACCCTCTCCACCTATCTTCTTTACTCTCCATCTTCGGTCCGCCTCCCCCTCTCTCCCTATTTATTCCAGTTCCCTCCCCCCATCCCCCTCTCTGATGAAGGGTCTAGGCCCGAAACGTCAGCTTTTGTGCTCCTGAGATGCTGCTTGGCCTGCTGTGTTCATCCAGCCTCACATTTTATTATTATGGTGGGAGGAGTCTATAGGCTCCCTAACAGTTTCTGTTCTATAGATTAGAGAATAAATCAGAAAATTAAGATGGTATGTTAAAAAGACATTACATTAACTGATAGAGGTAACCAAGAAGAAGTCATAGCGTGCATTTGGGATAATTTCCTTGAATTTATTTTAAGATCCAACCATGGATCAGGCTATTTTTGATCCAATAATGTATAATGATGCATCCCCCCGGGGAAGTTTGAGAGAGAGAAACATGGCTCAGAAATAATTGTACTAAACGTAATACGGGTAATTATATGGGAAGGAGGGTAGAGGTGGCTGGAGTGGACTTGGAATGGAATTTAGCAGAAAATATGGTTCATGAACAATGCAATAATGAACAATTAACAAGTTTAGGGCTAATGCAGAAGGTTAGGAACATTTTAAGGCCACCAGAAGATACATTTTAAAATTAACAAGTAGGGAGAAAAATAAGCAATGATGGCAAACATGCAAGTGTCATAAATTGGACAGTAAGAGCTTCCTCAAATATGTGAATAGGAAGTGAGAGTCGGCATTGACTGTAAAGGGCTTGGGAAATACTAATAGAGAACCATGAAAATGAGGAGCTAACACCACCACCCTACCAATCTCCGGATACAATGCATCATCCTCCGACACTTTCGCCATTTACAATCCGACCCCAACACCCAAGACATTTTTCCATCCCCACCCCTGTCTGCTTTCCGGAGAGACCACTCTCTCCGTGACTCCCTTGTTCGCTCCACACTGCCCTCCAACCCCACCACACCCGGCACCTTCCCCTGCAACCGCAGGAAATGCTACACTTGCCCCCACACCTCCTCCCTCACCCCCATCCCAGGCCCCAAGATGACATTCCACATTAAGCAGAGGTTCACCTGCACATCTGCCAATGTGGTATACTGCATCCACTGTACCCGGTGTGCCTTCCTCTACATTGGGGAAACCAAGCGGAGGCTTGGAGACC
Source organism: Stegostoma tigrinum (assembly GCF_030684315.1). Lineage (NCBI taxonomy): Eukaryota > Metazoa > Chordata > Chondrichthyes > Orectolobiformes > Stegostomatidae > Stegostoma > Stegostoma tigrinum. Next base: position 43,997,672 of record NC_081382.1, on the reverse strand, counting down.
GCTTTGCAGAACACCTCCGCTCAGTTCGCAACAAACAACTGCACGTCCCAGTTGCAAACCATTTCCACTCCCCCTCCCATTCTCTAGATGACATGTCCATCATGGGCCTCCTGCAGTGCCACAATGATGCCACCCGAAGGTTGCAGGAACAGCAACTCATATTCCGCCTGGGAACCCTGCAGCCTAATGGTATCAATGTGGACTTCACCAGTTTCAAAATCTCCCCTTCCCCAACTGCATCCCTAAACCAGCCCAGTTCGTCCCCTCCCCCCACTGCATCCCAAAACCAGTCCAACCTGTCTCTGCCTCCCTAACCTGTTCTTCCTCTCACCCATCCCTTCCTCCCACCCCAAGCCGCACCCCCATCTACCTACTAACCTCATCCCACCTCCTTAACCTGTCTGTCTTCCCTGGACTGACCTATCCCCTCCCTACCTCCCCACCTATACTCTCCTCTCCACCTATCTTCTTTACTCTCCATCTTCGGTCCGCCTCCTCCTCTCTCCCTATTTATTCCAGTTCCCTCTCCCCATCCCCCTCTCTGATGAAAGGTCTAGGCCCGAAACGTCAGCTTTTGTGCTCCTGAGATGCTGCTGGGCCTGCTGTGTTCATCCAGCCTCACATTTTATTACCAGAGGGAAAAAATGTATAACAGAATCTAACAGGGCTATAGGTCTCAGTCAGTCTCAGAGACCTGATGGGACGCTTTTCCGGAAGTAGTACAGAAACAGTGCCTGCACTGATCGTATTCTTCCAGCAATCCTGGTTCTGAAAGTTTCCCGACAGGATTGGACAACGATGAATGTAACACTTTTATTCAAAAAGGGAGGGAGGCAAAAATAAACAGTAATTATTAGACAGTTAGCTTAATACATGCTGTTGGGAAAATGTCCAGATTTATTATACAGGATGTAGTAGCAGAACATTTAGAAACACATAGTATGATCAAACAGAGTGAACGTGGCTTCATGACCAGAGATCATACTTCACTAACTTAATCTAGTTTGTTGAGGAGATTACAAGCAGGATAGTTAAAGGGGAACCAGCTGATATGATATATTTTGACTTCCAAAAGGCATTCAATACAATCCCACACATTCAGCTTTTTAATAAGTCAAGAGTCTATGTTGTTGGGGGTACTATATTAGCACAGACAGAGGACTGGCTGAGTAATTACTGCAATGACCATACCATTGAGGAAACCAAAAAGCTATGGAAGGAACAAAAAGTGAAGTTTGTCCTAATTTTGTATGATTCATTTCTTTTCATAATTTATGTAATGAAAATGGTGCTAGATTATGGCAATTTATACACATTTTACTGTATTTTCGTAAATACATGTACTATACTAATAGCAGACAATTGGATAAGAGGCATTTTCAAGATGGCAGCCTGTAACTGGTGGAGTGCCACAGGGATCAGTGTTGGGTCACAGTTATTGACAACATGCCTTGAATAAGGAAAGTGTTGCCAAGTTTGCAGATGACAAAAATAGCTGGCATGGCGAGAGGTGAGGATGACACAAAGAGTCTGCGGAGGGATTTGACAGGTTCAGTGAGTGGACAAAATCTTTGTAACTGCAATATAATGTGGGGAAATGTGGCAGGAGAAATATAAGAGCTGAATACTATATAAATGTGATAACACTTCAGAAAGCTGCACCACAAGCAATTTTGTTGTAGTGCGTAAGTCACAAAACACTAGCATCCAAGTTTAGTGGGTAACTGGGAAGGGAATTGGAACATTGGCCCTTATTTCAAAGTGAGTTGAGCAGAAGAATAGGCTCCATGAAAATTGTACAGGTTGCTAGCTAGACCATGGCTGGAAAACTCAACAGTTCTAGAGCTTCACCGGAGGCTCACTGATGATGTTACCTAGAATGGTGATGAAACATCTGAAAACTAACCTTCCAGCTCAGCGAGCAAACTCACATCCAGAACCTCAACCTGAGCTACAAATCTTCTCAAAATTCGGTAGTTCTAGAGCTTTAAGATATTCAAGGCTGAGGAAGACAGTAAGGAAAGTGCAGGTTATGAGGTGGTTAGGATTGTGAGATAAGCGATCATTCTGATTGAATAGCAGAACATACTTGATGGCATCAATGGTTTACTATGCTCCTTCATCTTATGGTGTTATGGATAATGGTTTCATGCAGTTTGAACACTGACAGTCACATACTGTGCAGGTTCAATTCCTGCGGCAGCCAAGGTTGACACGAAGACCCCAAGGACTCGCTGTAAAGTGTAGGCCAGGCCCGAGGTGTGACAACAGTCAGGTTAACCGAACCACCTCTCATGAAAGAGCAGATAATGGTCATTCCCAATGATGGCGTGAAATGAAGAAGGAAGTGAGAGGAGGCCCATGTGGAGCAGAAACATGTGGCTGTTTTGTGGTTGATCCTGCATTTGTTCGTGTTGACAATTCAGTTCAAGGAACAATCTAGACATGAAGCGAAATATCACAAAATCTTCTGTAATCTGTGTATTAGAAATGATCACATCTTCTGGGATTATTTATTAGCCTTCTCGAATCTCAAGAACAGTGAACCGAAATGTCTTCATTCAACTACAAGACGCTTTATCCTAAAGCAACATCAAATTGGAATAAAACAGACAGAGGCCGTTCGGCCCATCGAAGTGTTACTACCTCAGCGGAAATCCCGCCAAAACTTCCGGGCGAGCAATCGCGCGATGACGTCAGCCGCCCGGAAGAGCGGGAGTCGGTTTCTATGGTGACCGCGCTGCGGCCTACTTGCGCGCCATGAGCCTGAGCCTCGCGTTCGGTCGTTTACGGAGAGCGGCGGCCGCGGTCCCCCGGCTTCTAGGGGTGACCTCGGGCCGAGGTTCGTCCTCAAGCCGTGGATTCGTTGCTCGTCCGGGCGGCGGCGGCCGGCTGTGGTCCCCGGAGACAGGCCTTGCACAGGCCGCCGCCAGCCACTATCAGTTGGTGTACACCTGCAAGGTGAGGCCTCGGGGCACAGGCTCCGGGACTGCCCCTCCAGACATCCCTCAGAGCCGTGGGGTCGGCGGCGACACCGTGACTCATTTCCAACTCCCCTTCAATAATTCACATTGAACAGGGGACAGCGGGGTCAGTGATACCCCCCAAGGGGCAAATCGACCGCCTGAACCCCGCTCTGCACGACAGGTGACTCCAGGCTCACTCAGGGGATGGGCAATCACTGTCTTCAATCGGTCAAACCTGGCAATGAGCGGAACAGGATTAAAGGGAAGATAACCCACCGTCACATGAGGGAGGGGGCACTGTCGGAGGGTCAGTGCCGAGGGAGTGGGCGCTGTCGGAGGGTCAGTGCCGAGGGAGAGGGCGCTGTCGGAGGGTCAGTGCCGAGGGAGTGGGCGCTGTCGGAGGGTCAGTGCCGAGGGTGCGGGCGCTGTCGGAGGGTCAGTGCCGAGGGTGCGGGCGCTGTCGGAGGGTCAGTGCCGAGGGAGTGGGCACTGTCGGAGGGTCAGTGCCGAGGGAGTGGGCACTGTCGGAGGGTCAGTGCTGAGGGTGCGGGCGCTGTCGGAGGGTCAGTGCTGAGGGAGTGGGCGCTGTCGGAGGGTCAGTGCTGAGGGAGTGGGCGCTGTCGGAGGGTCAGTGCTGAGGGAGTGGGCGCTGTCGGAGGGTCAGTGCTGAGGGAGTGGGCACTGTCGGAGGGTCAGTGCTGAGGGAGTGGGCACTCTTGCAGTGACCATCTTTTGGATGGAATATCCAGTTTGTCGTCTTGATCAAAACGTAAAGAATCCCGCAGCATGGAGTGGTGCAGGATGTTTGTCCTCATTGTCATCGGGCCAATATTTATTGATAAACAACATTGTTAAAAGCACAATATCTGGTTATCTCTCATGTGTATTAGGAACTGCCGATGCTGGTCTCTGAGATAACATGGTGTGGAGCAGGATGAGCTGCTCTGTTCATCCAGCTCCACACCTGGTTATCTATCAGTGATCATGGGAACTGCAGATGCTGGAGAATCCACTATAATAAAATGTGAGGCTGGACGAACACAGCAGGCCAAGCAGCATCTCAGGAGCACAAAAGCTGACATTTCGGGCCTAGACCCTTCATCAGAGAGGGGGATGGGGAGAGGGTTCTGAAATAAAGAGGGAGAGAGGGGGAGGCGGACCAAACATGGATAGAAGAGAAGATAGGTGAAGAGAGTATAGGTGGGGAAGTAGGGAGGGGATGGGTCTGTCCAGGGAAGTCCCTGAAGTAACAGTCCCTCTTCCGCACCTACACAGGCCCCAAACCCCACCTTCTTCTTCCGTTACATTGATGACTGTATCGGCGCCGCCTCTTGCTCCCCAGAGGAGATCGAACAGTTCATCCACTTCACCAACCTTCAGTTCACCTGGGCCATCTCCAGCACATCCCTCACCTTCCTGGACCTCTCAGTCTCCATCTCAGGCAACCAGCTTGTAACTGATGTCCATTTCAAGCCCACCGACTCCCACAGCTACCTAGAATACACCTCCTCCCACCCACCCTCCTGCAAAAATTCCATCCCCTATTCCCAATTCCTCCGCCGCATCTGCTCCCACGACAAGACATTCCACTCCCGCACATTCCAGATGTCCAAGTTCTTCAAGGACTGCAACTTTCCCCCCACAGTGTTCGAGAACGCCCTTGACCGCGTCTCCCGCATTTCCCGCAACACATCCCTCACACCCCGCCCCTGCCACAACCGCCAAAAGAGGATCCCCCTCGTTCTCACACACCACCCCACCAACTTCCGGATACAACGCATCATCCTCCGACACTTCCGCCATCTACAATCCGACCCCACCACCCAAGACATTTTTCCATCCCCACCCCTGTCTGCTTTCCGGAGAGACCACTCTCTCCGTGACTCCCTTGTTCGCTCCACACTGCCCCCCAACCCCACCACACCCAGCACCTTCCCCTGCAACCGCAGGAAATGCTACACTTGCCCTCACACCTCTTCCCGCACCCCTATCCCAGGCCCCAAGATGACTTTCCATATTATGCAGAGGTTCACCTGCACATCTGCCAATGTGGTATACTGCATCCACTGTACCCGGTGTGGCTTCCTCTACATTGGGGAAACCAAGCGGAGGCTTGGGGACCGCTTTGCAGAACACCTCCGCTCGGTTCGCAATAAACAACTGCACCTCCCAGTCACAAACCATTTCCACTCCCCCTCCCATTCTTTAGATGGCATGTCCATCATGGGCCTCCTGCAGTGCCACAATGATGCCACCTGAACGTTGCAGGAACAGCAACTCATATTCCGCCTGGGAACCCTGCAGCCCAGTGGTATCCATGTGGACTTCACCAGCTTCAAAATCTTCCCTTCCCCCACCGCATCCCAAAACCAGCCCAGTTCGTCCCCTCCCCCCACTGCACCACACAACCAGCCCAGCCCTTCCCCTCCACCCACTGCATCCCAAAACCAGTCCAACCTGTCTCTGCTTCCCTAACCTGTTCTTCCTCTCACCCATCCCTTCCTCCCACCCCAAGCCGCACCGCCATCTCCTACCTACTAACCTCATCCCATCTCCTTGACCTGTCCGTCTTCCCTGGGCTGACCTATCCCCTCCCTACCTCCCCACCTATACTCTCTCCACCTATCTTCTTTTCTCTCCATCTTCGGTCCGCCTCCCCCTCTCTCCCTATTTATTCCAGAACCCTCACCCCATCCCCCTCTCTGATGAAGGGTCTAGTCCCGAAACGTCAGCTTTTGTGCTCCTGGGATGCTGCTGGGCCTGCTGTGTTCATCCAGCTTCACACTATTATTTTGGTTATCTAACATGTTGTTTGTAGGATCTTGCTGTTTGCTAATTGGCCACCTTGCTTTCCCCATAGCAGCTTTTTCTTTTTTATGCTGTAATAGTTTTTGGGAATATTAAACACCATTTCTTGCTAGTGACAGACAACTGCCTTCTGGCTTTCTACAAGTATTGTTTTATTTGATTTTGATCACTAAGACTTGGATAGTGAAGGAGGTGGTGGATATAAGATGCTCAGCTTGAATCAGTTTAACAGGTTGTGTGGTACCTATCTGGATTTGCAGCTGTAATTATGATTGCTTTGAGATGTGTAGTAAAATGTGGGAAGCAACAAATGGAAAACGACATACTAATTCAGCCAATATATTCCACTCTGATATGAAGCAACATAATTAAATGCAGAATACCTGGTTATCTGTCATGTTGTTTGTAGGACCTTGCTATCTGCAAATTAATATCCTCCACCCACCCAAAATCTGTTGGCAATGGCAAAGGGCTAAGTATGATCTTGAGGCAAATGTGGCAGAACTTTTTGCTCCAACCTCAAGCAGTTGTGACAAATCCTGAATGGAGTTGTGCTCGGCAGTGTGACTCCGACAAGCTTTGTGGTTATTTGCCTGGGCTCTGCAACACTTTGTGTTCTGTGCATACAGGGAGGGCTAGCTACCAGAAAGAAGAATTAAAATTGGAAATGTGGAGAAGGGCTGTATAGAGCCAGGCAGAAAGCAACATAAGGAGCCTAATCGCCACGCTGTCTTTCTGTACAAATAAGGGTTCTATCTTCTTTCAGGTATGCCACGCAAGATCAATGAAGAAGATTTCCAAACTGGCTTATCACAATGGAGTGGTCATTGTGAAGTGTCCTGGGTGTAGCAATCACCACATCATAGCAGACAATCTGGGATGGTTTTCTGACCTTGATGGGAAAAAGTAAGCCCATTTATCACTGCTTTGCTTAATTTAATAGTCTAATTCTATTTGATTATCTTCTATGTAACAATGAGCCCAGTTGTGCCCTGTGACTGTCAGGCTGGTAAGTGAAGTTACTGACACTGACTGACCCACCCCCATGGCATTGCTAGTGCATTGTTCCTGCATCCCCTGTCTTGCTTGACAGATCTACTCTTGTCTGTAATCTCATGCTGATGATACTACGACTGTATACCATTGCCACGATTGAGGTGACTCTTGGTGTGATATCCCAAGGAACAAAGCATACATCTGCAGTTGTGCTAAGCTATGTCCTTCTGGTATATGGAGTGGTCAGCAGAGGATACATTTTCTGATCATTTGCAAAGCTACCAGAAGGAGATGAGTTGCATACAGTGAATTGTGATCTGGAATGTGGTCCCTGAAAGACAGTAGAAGCTGATTTGCCAGGAACTTTCAAAAGGAGATTGGAGGGAAAACTGAGAAGGGCTTTGGGAGAATGTTTTTAGGAGGAGTGGGATTCTTTGGATATTTTTTCCAAGTCCAAACATAGGTACAAAGATCCATATGGCCTTCTGAGTAGTGACAATCTGTGTTTTCCTGTAAACTCTTTCCAGAATAAATTCTCAGCTGCATATTTATTATAACTTCACTGATCAATACCACTGTGCACGTGATGAGATCAGCTGACTCGCCGAGCAGAAAATGCCCGTTTTATGTCATCATGCTCTGACAAATATGTGTAAATTAATCTTGGTAATTTTTCACCCTGAACAGTTTGGAATGGCAACAGCAATTGCTCAGACTTGCATGCACCACTGTGCATGAATGGAATGGTTTTATCGGTCACCTCAATAGAGAGAGCCATACCAACTGTTCATTGTGTAAACTTTGTATGTAAACATGTCACGCTGCGATTACAGCCTCCTGCCAGAAGTAGCTCTGCAGAACTTCAGTCTTGTCTCCTAGCTGTCCAGTCTGAGCCCCAGAGAAACTTCCTCACTTACCACAGAACTCCCACCTGGCAAATTACAGTCAGTTTTCCAACTTAATGATGCACTTGATAAAAAGTACTAAATTAAGGCAAGCACAGAATATATCACGCTAAAACAGATTCTGGATTCTGCCTGCATGCCCCATCCCAATTACTCCGCATTCTTTAACCCCACTTCACCTAAAGGAGACACTTGCTCTTGGGCTGTGCTTGTGGATCTAATATTTTATAAAATGTTTACAGAGTTTTAAGTTTTTAAACTTAAAATATTCTTTTCACTGGTGTCATCAGAAATATCGAAGAAATATTGGCTGCAAAGGGTGAGAAGGTTCAACGTGCGGTTGTCGATGGTGCACTGGAAATCACCGCAAATAGAATCGACAGTGAGGAACCTGAGGGGGACCATTCTAACAAAGCCCTGGACTCTGGAGATCAACCAAAATCCTAATTCAATCTTCTGGAACATTGAAGTGAAGAGGAACAGTCATGGTGATTCTGCTGTGAGCAGGCCATATTCCTTTGGTTTAGAGGGGGCAAGGCCAGTTTCACCTCATGATAATATCATACAAATAAAATGCAATAACTATAGTTAATTTCTGCCATTGCAGTCTATGCACATCTCAGTTATTGCAGCCAAGCCAGAGAAATGTCTTTTCAAATGCATTGAGAAGTATTTTTAAATTCCAGACATCTGTTACAGAAGTCAGTTAACAGCAGGTCATTGGGCAATAAAGTCTGCAGTTTTTGAAATTCCTCAGCAAGCAGCCAATTTTTTGACAGAAGAAAGAATTGAACCATATCATCGAGAGGTTGACTTGGTTGTGGTCATTACCTCAGTCCAATGATTTAACTGTTTCTAAAACAAGGAATTTCAAAGTTATACCATTCTCAACAGCAACAACAGCTACCATCTATACAGCCCTTTGAATATAGGAAAACATCCCTCTGTGTTTCACAGGAGCAGTATCAGTGCTGATCCATGGGGAGATATTAGGACAGGCAGCAAAAGACTTTATCAATGGGATGTCTATTTTCTCAGATAGATATGTGGAGAGTTACCGAAAAATTATTCAAATCAGTGAGAGGCTAAGGAACAGAATTAAAGTACAAACATCTTGGAGAGAAGTGATTATAGACTGAAAGAAGGGCGAGAACATAGAGAAGTTTGACCACATGGCTGATTAAGTCCACATCTGATTGCCTGTGATTACTGCGGAGAGTTAGAATAAATGATTGCGTGAGATACAGATTTGTGTTGTTATTTACTTCTTGATTGCTGGTAAGGTACGGGCTAAATGCTCTCCAACCTGCAGTGCAATTAAGCAATTGTATGAATGTTTTCTTAACATGATTCAAATTACTACATATGGATATTAAGTACTGTGTGCAACAGTGTCCAACCCTTTGATGTGATTATATAATTGCACAACATATGCTGAATAATCCTGAGTATGCTGACAGTTTGGAACTCCTGCTTGTACTGGAATCTGCATATATTAAACACAGGGCCCTGTTCTTAGCAGGAGGCAAGAACATACATGCACTGTGACTGTTTCAAGTCTGGTTCATTTCTCAGGGCAGACAAGAGTCAGCCTGCTTGGGTAAAAGTTTAAACCAAGCCTGGCAATTAACTGATAATCATCTTTAATTAGTGCACTCTCCATGGCTGTGCTTCCACCAATCAGAGTCTATTGGCCAATCCATGAGTGCAAGGTGAAAAGCATGGACAAAATATGTTTTTTTTTACCAATAGACATGTTGTTTTACTATCGAATGATTTGTGGACGTGCAACCCCCCACGACATTCCTCTTTACCTCCACAACCATTTTTAGACCCTTTTGTCCACAAGAAATACACCAACCTACAGTAGCTAAGGATGCAGTTTCAGTGCTGGTCAAAAGGTGGCATCCAGCCTAATCCCCTGCCCAGCAAACTGTACCAATACACACTTATATTGCAGTGGTGACCACTTCAGAAAGAGGCTGTAGTGTCTGACCAACTGTGGAACATTCAAGTCTCTTAAAGGCTTATGAATCAATTCAAGTTGTCTTCTCGTTCCATGTAACACCTTGCGATGGATCTTAACTAATCCTTAGCTTTAACATGGTCATAGCTAAGATACATGGACAGAAGGCCATTCAGCCCATCTCTGGTCACACATCGGGGGGGCAGAGCTCCTGGAGTCCAGCAATCGGCTGTCTATGAGAAGAGATGGTAGTGGAGGTGGCCAGTGATTTGAAAAATAAATTGGTGGGGTGTTCAAGTGAATAAATATGCAGGGCTATGAGGTTACAGCAAGGAAGGGGTACTGACTGACTTGCTGAATGTCGACTAGATGGGCTGAATAGCTTCTATCAGTGCTGTAATGGCAGTGCAAGCCACTGTGCTTCTGTAATTAGGAGACAGCAAGAACTGCCGATGCTGCACTCAGAGTTAACACAGCATGGAGCTGGAGGAACACAGCAGGCCGGACAGCATCACAGGAGCAGGAAGGCTGATGTATCGGGTCTGGAACTGGTGTAAACATCGACTTTACTGCTGCTCTGATGCTGCCTGTCCTGCTGTATTCCTCCAGCTCCACACCGTGTTGCCTGTCCTTCTGTAATTTCTGATTTTGGTTGTTTTTAATTTGATGGCCTCTGAATGCAAGTTAGTTACAAGAACTGTAAGAGATTTGGAGACCCTCAAAACCCAAGGACTAGGTCGTTGTGGGGCAGTGGGAGTACATTTGCTCCTGAGCAGGTAGGGCCAGGTTGAATCCCACCTGCTCCAGAGCTCAGTAATAACACATTTGAACATGTTGATAAGGAGAGTATAACTGTTAATAAATTGGTGGGGTGACCAGCCCTGTTTTCCCTGAACACAGCCCCACAGAAATTGGTTTATAACAATGGACCAACTCTATCTTTGTATTACAGTCATATGCACTTGAGACAGTGTGACCTCACTGGAAGTGACATGACCTCATCAAGTTGGCGGTGAATGATCACGTGGCCATTTGCTAATCCCTATTGGTTGGGTAGGGCTGAATGGCGCCACAGTCAGCCACACGCATCACGCGAAATATACCACGTGCACAGCTCGCCTTCCAATCAACAGTTGCAGGTGGTGGAGTTCCGGCAAACATCCCCCGCCCCCAAAGCTGCGGCCTGCACTGGGCCCCAGTTGGTTCGGACTCTTCGTTTGTCAAGCGCCTGAGGTGAGAATCATAATAAATGAACAGGACCGCTCCCTCGGCACTGACCCTCCGACAGCGCCCGCTCCCTCGGCGCCGACCCTCCGACAGCGCCCTCGCCCTCGGCACCGACCCTCCGACAGCGCCCTCGCCCTCGGCACCGACCCTCCGACAGCGCCCTCGCCCTCGGCACCGACCCTCCGACAGCGCCCACTCCCTCGGCGCCGACCCTCCGACAGCGCCCGCTCCCTCGGCGCCGACCCTCCGACAGCGCCCTCGCCCTCGGCGCCGACCCTCCGACAGCGCCCGCTCCCTCGGCGCCGACCCTCCGACAGCGCCCTCGCCCTCGGCGCCGACCCTCCGACAGCGCCTGCTCCCTCGGCGCCGACCCTCCGACAGCGCCCGCTCCCTCGGCGCCGACCCTCCGACAGCGCCCGCTCCCTCGGCGCCGACCCTCCGACAGCGCCCTCGCCCTCGGCGCCGACCCTCCGACAGCGCCTGCTCCCTCGGCGCCGACCCTCCGACAGCGCCCGCTCCCTCGGCGCCGACCCTCCGACAGCGCCCTCGCCCTCGGCACCGACCCTCCGACAGCGCCCGCTCCCTCGGCGCCGACCCTCCGACAGCGCCCTCGCCCTCGGCACCGACCCTCCGACTGTGCCCGCCCCCTCGGCGCCGACCCCCGGGCTGCGCGGCGCTGTCTGATTGACTGTGGCCTTGAACCAGTAGCTAAAAGACTTTACAAATTGTGAGTTAGTTGCTTTCGTCCTCTCGGAGTACGGTGACTCTACTATGTGTCGGGGAAGCCTTTTAAGTGGATTTGTTCCAATAGTGAAGTTATGTAAACAAAGACAAGTTGTTAGAGAAATTCAGGTTTGGCAGCATTCGTGGAGAGAAAGAAGGGACAATGTTCCAAGTTCAGAGCCTCTTCAATTCTTCGGAACTGTCTTTCAGCTTTTCCTCAGGTGAAGGTTTTGTCACATGAGAAACTGTCCAGGTGATTGCACCTCTGCTTGTTACAGCTCAGTAGAAATTAGAGCTGATTTTAGTGAAACAATTTCGTGAAGCGACTTGATCAAGTGGATGCTGAGCATATGTTTGCCCACATCAGCGAGTTTAGAACCAAGGGGCACAGTTCAAAACGAATGACCTCCTATTTAAGATAACCTCCTGTTTGAGATGAGAATTTTTTTCAGAGGATCATTTACTATTTAAATCCTCACCTACATTCCCTCTTAATTTCCCCACCATTTGCATTGAACTCCATGAGCGGATCATGGGAGTGTCAGCTTGGCCACATACCTTGAGGGTGACATTGATTATCTCTCCATCAACCAGTGGTCAGCGAATATACTTGAAGCTTAGTTCTGGTGATTTTTGATCTGCAAACGAGTCAGGGGTTATGGGATGAACAAGACGGCTGTTGGGGTTGAAGCCATATCTTTTCGCACAAAAGAGCAAGAAGCTCAAGAAGCTAAACAGCCTTCTGCTGGTCTTGCGTTCTTACTGCTGTCCTTGCTAGCGCCCGTGATCCTGGTAGTTTAGTACTGGTGGGCAACCTACACTTGTGCAGCTCTACTTAGGAAATTTTTCAAAAGATGACAGAGGATTTAGAGAAAGTTATGATAATGTTGCTTTGTAAATTTTGACAAGTTGATGCAGGATGTCACAGCAACGAACGCTACCCCAGAGTAAAGAGCTTCTGCTCCAGTCCTACAACAAGAGACTGAAAGATGACATCAAGTCAATTCTGGATAACTTCACAGAAATTGTCAAAAGTGCTCGGGTACGTAGAATCACATCAGGCCATTTGGTCTGAACAAATGTTTTTAATTTTCTCCTGTTTACCTTGAGGATCAAATCGCAACATGCTGAGTAGTGTTAAGTCCTAAATCAATAGTCTTTGTATTTCAGTGACATTCTACGTATAGAGTATCTAGCTCAGAAGCAGGCCATTCAGCCCATTAGCTGTTGCCACGATTTATTCGCAACGCGATTGAATCAATCTGACCCCACTCTCCCACTCACTCCCTGCCCACTTTCTAATGTTTTTCTGTTTATAATTTCCTTTTAAGGGAATGCAGAGATTTACTTCAACAGTTGTGACTGAGAATCCAACAAAGAATCTCAGAATTGTTGTGATGCAGAAAGAGGCTATTCAGCCCATTGTGTCTGTAGTGGCTGTGAGCATTTGACTTAATACTAGTCTGACATTCTGAGCCAGTATCTAAAAATGTTCTGATTACGCATTTTAATTTTTTTGTGATTATTTAAAGTATCTGCTTCCTCTTCCTGTTTCCCTGGCCTCTTGGACCAACCTCTGACTATTTATCCCTTTTTTAAACTTTTATCATTCCAAACCTCTAATCTTCTCTGTCCAAGGGGTAATAGACCACATGACATAGGAGGATTAATTAGGCCATTTGGCCCATCAGGTCTGCTCTGCCATTCATTTGTGGCTGATAAGTTACTCAAACTCATTCTCCTGCCTTCTCCCTTTAACCTTGGATCCCTTTGAGAATCAAGAACCTATCCAACTACCTCTTAAATATACTCAATACTGGGGTCCACAGTCCTCTGGTAATAAATTCCACAGATTCACCACTCTCTGGCTGAAGAAGTTTCTCTCCATCACTGTTTGAAAGGGTCTTCCATTTATTCTAAGGCTGTGCCCTTTGGCCCTAGTCTCTCTTGCTCATGGAAACCTCTTCCCAACATCCACTCTGCCCTGGCCTGATGTGATTCTACGTAATTTCTGTAAAGGGACTTTGACGTTGTGGCCATTTCGGAGACATGGATAGAGCAGAGACAGGAATGGTTGTTGCAGGTTCCGGGATTTAGATGTTACAGTAAGAACAGAGAAGATTGTAAAAGAGCGGGAGGTGTGGCATTGTTGGTCAAGCACAGCATTACAGTTGCAGAAAGGATGTTTGGGGACTCGTCGGCTGAGGTTAGAAAGAGCAAAGGAGAGGTCACCCTGTTGGGAGTTTTCTATAGGCCTCCAAATAGTTCCAGAGATGTAGAGGAAAGGATAGCAAAGATGATTCTCGATAGGAGTGACAGAGACAGGGTAGTTGTCATGGGGGACTTCAACTTTCCAAATATTGACTGAGAAGGCTATAGTTCGAGTACTATAGATGGGTCAGTTTTTGTCCAGTGTGTGCAGGAGGGCTTCCTGACACAGTATGTAGATAGGCCAACAAGGGGCGAAGCCACATTAGATTTGGTACTGAGTAATGAGCCTGGCCAGGTGTTAGATTTGGAAGTAGGTGAGCACTTTGGTGATAGTGATCACAATTCTGTTATGTTTACTTTAGTGGTGGAAAGGGATAGGTGTATACCCCTGGGCAAGAGTTATAGCTGGGGGAAAGGCAATTCTGATGAGATTAGGCAAGATTTAGGGAGCATAGGATGGGGAAGGAAACTGCAGGGGATGGGCACATTAGAAATGTGGAGCTTATTCAAGGAAAAGCTCCTGTGTGTCCGAGATAAGTATGTACCTGTCAGGCAGGGATGAAGCTGTAGAGTGAGGGAGCCGTGGTTTACGAAGGAGGTGGAATCTCTGGTCAAGAGGAAGAAGGCGGCTTATGTTAGGATGAGATGTGAGGGCTCAGGTCGCTTGAGGGCTACGAGTTAGCCAGGAAAGACCTAAAGAGAGAGCTCAGAAGAGCCAGGAGGAGACATGAGAAGTTGGCAGATAGGATCAGGGTAAACCCTAAGGCTTTCTACAGGTATTTAAGGAATAAAAGAATGACGTAAGTAAGATTAGGCCCAATCAAGGACAGTAGTGGTAAGTTGTGTGTGGAGTCAGATGAGATAGGGGAAGCACTAAATGAATATTTTTCGACAGTATTCACTCTAGAAAACGACAATGTTGTCGAGGAGAATACTGAGATACAGACTACTAGACTAGGTGGGATTGAGGTTCACAAGGAAGAGGTATTAGAAATCCTACAAAGGGTGAAGATAGATAAGTCCCCTGGGCCGGATGGGATTTATCCTAAAAGCCTCTAGGAAGCCCGGGAGGAGATTGCCGAGCCTTTGGCATTGATCTTTAACTCGTCATTGTCTACAGGAATAGTGCCAGATGACTGGAGGATAGCAAATGTGGTTCCCCTGTACAAGAACGGAGTAGAGACAACCCTGGTAATTATATACCAGTGAGTACATTTAAGTCTTCATTGGATAAGCATATGGACGTACATGGAATAGTGTAGGTTAGATGGGCTTGAGATCGGTATGACAGGTCAGCACAGCATTGAGGGCCGAAGGGCCTGTACTATGCAGTAATGTTCTATGTTCTATGATCTAAGTTTCAATTAGATTCCCTGTCATCATTCTAATCTCCATCAAGTATTGACCCAGAGTCCTCAAAAGTTCCTCTTATGTTAAGCCTTTCATTCCTGGGATCATTCTTGTGAACCTCCTCTGGATCCGCTCCAGGGCCGGTACGTCCTTCCCGAGATATGGGACCAAAAATTGCTCATGATATTGTAAATGTGGTCTGACAAGAGTGTTAAAAAGCAGCAGAAGTACGGCCATGCTTTTATATTCTAGCTGTCTCAAGGTAAGTGCCAACATTGTATTTGCCTTCCTACCTATTGACTCAACCTGCAAGTTGACCTAAAGAGAATCCTGGACTAGGACTGTCAGGTCCATTTGCGCCACCTCCCCCTCCCTCTATTTATTTCAGAGCCCCCTTCCCCTCCTCCATTTCTGAAGAAGGGTCTAGACCCGAAACGTCAGCTTTGCTGCTCCTCTGATGCTGCCTGGCCCGCTGTGTTCATCCAGCTCCACACCAGGTTATCTTCTTTCTTTCTTCGTTGTCCTCTGTTATCTTTGTAGACTTCCTAACCCTCTGGCTTCCCACTGCCCTTCGTTGTATTGTGTGCTTCCCCTTTTGTTTTTACACGATCCCTGATTTCCCTCATCACCATTGTACCCCACCATGCTGCTTTCTCCTAGGGATAAATTTTTGCTATGTCTCCTGAATTATTCTGAGAAACTCCTGCCATTGCTGTGCCACTGTCTATCCTGCTAGGCTCCTCTCCCAGTCAATTCTCGTCACCTCCACCTTCATGCCTCTGAAGTTGCCTATATTCAGCTGTAATACCATTACCTCTGATTCCACCTATTCCATCTCAAAAAGCAAAGACATTTATATTGTAGTCATTGCCTCCTAAGGGTTCCTTAACTTTCAGCTGCCTTATCAGCTCTGCTTCATTGTACAACACTAAATCCACAATTGCCTGTTCCCTAAGTGAACTCCACCACAATCTGCTCCAAAAAGCCATTTACAAGCCATTCCACAAATTCTTTACCTTGCCATCCATACCAACCTGATTTTTCCTGACCCACCTGCATATTGAAATCTCCCATGATCAATGTAACCATACCTTTTTACACACCTTTTCTATCTCCGGAGCTATGGTGTGGCCCACATCCTGACAACTGTTTGGAGGCCCATATATAACTCCCATTATCGAGTTTTAACCTTTGCAGTTCCTCAACTTTACCCACACAGATTCTGCATCATCTGATCATTTCTTGCTGTCAATTTAATTTTATTTCTTGCTACTAAGGCAAATCCACCCCCTCTGCCCACCTGCCTGCCTTTTCAATAGGATATATATCATAGAACATAGACATAGAACATAGAACATTACAGCACAGTACAGGCCCTTCAGCCCTCGATGTTGTGCTGACCTGCCATACCAATCTGAAGCCCATCTAACCTACACTATTCCATGTACGTCCATATGCTTGTCCAGTGACGACTTAAATGTACTTAAAGTTGGCGAATCTACTACCATTGCAGGCAAAGCGTTCCATTCCCTTACTACTCTGAGTAAAGAAACTACCTCTGACATCTGTCCTATTATCTCTCACCCCTCAATTTAAAGCTATGCCCCCTCGTGCTCGCCGTCACCATCCTAGGAAAAAGGCTCTCCCTATCCACCCTATCTAACTCTCTGATTATTTTTTGTTTCAATTAAACCACCCCTCAACCTTCTCTCTAACGAAAACAGCCTCAAGTACATCAGCCTTTCCTCGTAAGACCTTCCCTCCATACCAGGCAACATCCTAGTAAATCTCCTCTGCACCCTTTCCAAAGCTTCCACATCCTTCTTATAATGCGGTGACCAGAACTGTACACAATACTCCAAGTGAGGCCGCACCAGAGTTTTGTACAGCTGTAGCATAACCTCGTGGTTCCGAAACCCGATCCCTCTATTAATAAAAGCTAAAACACTGTATGCCTTCTTAACAGCCCTGTCAACCTGGGTGGCAACTTTCAAGGATCTGTGTCCATGAACACAGAGATCTCTCTGCTCATCTACACGACCAAGAATCTTACCATTAGCCCAGTACTTTGCCTTCCGGTTACTCCTACCAAAGTGCATCACCTCACAGTTGTCTGCATTAAACTCCATTTGCCACCTCTCAGCCCAGCTCTGCAGCTTATCTATGTGTCTCTGCAACCTACAGCATCCTTCGTCGCTATCCACAACTCCACCGACCTTAGTGTTGTCTGCAAATTTACTAACCCATCCTTCTATGCCCTCATCCAGGTCATTTATAAAAATGACAAACAGCAGTGGACCCAGCACTGACCCCTGCGGTACGCCACTAGTAACTGGTCTCCAGGATGAACATTTCCCATCAACTACCACCCTCTGTCTTCTTTCAGCAAGCCAATTTCCGATCCAAACTGCTATATCTCCCACAATTCCATTCTTCCGCATTTTGTACAATAGCCTACTGTGGGGAACCTTATCGAATGCCTTGCTGAAATCCATATACACCACATCAACCGGTTTACACTCATCTACCTGTTTGGTCACCTTCTCAAAGAACTCAATAAGGTTTGTGAGGCACGACGTTCCCTTCACAGAACTGTGCTGACTATCCCTAATCAATTTATTCTTTTCTAGATGATTGTAAATCCTATCCCTTATAACCTTTTCCAACACTTTACCAACAACTGAGGTAAGGCTTGGATATTTGGCTCTCAATCCTGATTACCTTGCAGATGTTTAGCTTTAATAGCTGTATTTAGCTCACAATTATAACTCTGTTTCCTCCAATCATTGATAAGCTTGAACATTTTAACCTGTACCCCTCAGCGTTTCCCAGAGAAAAGCATTTCTCAGTGCATACTGAGCCTAAAATGCACAGACCTCAAGTTATTGGGCCCACAGCAAATAATCGGCTGTTTTATCAATTTAATTTCTCCTGTCCTCCTTGTGATAGTCAGAAATTGAAGCCCTGATGCATTTAACTCTGGATCCCAATTCAGTTTATTAGTTCCTTTCCTTGTTTGAGGCACCGATCACTCATCGCTCATGATCGGATTGAATGGTGTATCAGCATTTAAGAGATGAATGGCCTCCTGCTGTTCCTGTAACCACTGTATTTGGTTCCCTGATCCACAATGATCAAAGTGGGAGTCCAGCAGCATGCTAGAACCGTGTGTATGAAGGGAATGGTCAGAAGCTTAATATAATGTTCCTGAGACACTGGTAATAAGTGTTCACCATAAGCTGACCTTTCAATCACAGGTTGAAGATGAGACGCAGGTATCCCGGGCGACGCAGTGTGAACAAGATCACTATGAGATGCATGTGAGAGCTGCAAACATTGTAAGTATTGTATGGGTCTGATGTATACCATTCACTTTCAGTATGGCTTTTTTCAAACCACCTTGCTGTGCTTTGTTCATTCTAAACTCTAGGTAGGGTATAGCTTTCACTCACCTATTGACTCTCCAGCAGTTTGCATCCCACATGCACAAACCCTTGCTGGTGTATGGATGCCATGTGAATGGACTGTGACTAGATAACAGATTCCAAATGCACGCGCACCCTGTTTGGGATGTGGGGTCCGCGTGTGCGTGCACTGTTTGGGGTGTGGGTCTGTGGCTGGGGTACTGGTCTGATGTAGGCACCGGTTTGGAGTGGCTCGAATCACTTGAGGAGATGCAGGAGCCTGTGCCTCCAGGGTCCAAACAGAGATGACATTTGAAGAGGAAAAATCGATGTGTGACTCCAGAGGGAAGCAAGTAAGTGACTGACTGGTGAGTATTGCTGCTTAGTGACTGAGTGTAAAGGATGAAGAGTTATGAAAATATTAAACGCAAGTGAGCTTTATCATGTATTTTTACATAATGCTTCATACCACCAGGAGGATGTATTACCTACTGACATTTATCGTAAGCAGTAGGACCTTTCTGATAGCAAGGCTTATTGTTAAAGGTTACACTTGAATAGTATTTGTGAGACTTATTAGCATTAATAAGTTTTATCAGAGATGACTAGGAATTTAGTTAATAAAATGGCAGGGCTGTGACTTTGAAGGTGCACATCCTGTGTGCTTTGTGGGAACTCCACAATGCTTCTCATGCTGTGACTAGCCATCTCTGCAGGAGGTGTTGTCAGTTACAGCAGCTCAGCCCAGGTTTTGGAACTCTAGCAGCAGCTGGAGTCTCTGAGGTCTATGAGGCTGAGTGATGTGGATAGCGTATTTATGGATGTGGTCATCCTACAACTTAATAATCTGCAGAGAGATGCACGTGAGCAACCAAGTTAGCGTGAGCTGAGTCGCTGGTACCACTGGTTGCTCGGCTGTACAGGACGTACAAAAAATTCTGGAAGAGCAGTAGTGATTGGTGATTCCAAGGGGTGGCAAGCTACCGTGTGTGAATTCATTTCAGTCCACAGTCAAAAGATCTTTGCCATTTATATAATGATTTGGGTGTGGATATAGGGGCTATGGTTAGTAAATTTGCAGATGACACCAAAATAGGTGCTGTATTGGACGGCGACGAAGAAGATTATCTCAGAGTACAATGGGACCTTGATTAGATGGGCCAACAGGCCAAAGAGCAGCAGATGGGGTCTAATTTAGATTAAATTTAGCTGCGTTTTGGTAAGATAAACCAGGGCGGGACTTAAACACTTAATGGTTGGGCCCTGGGGAGTGTGGCCAAATAGAGACCTTGGAGTGTAGGTGCATAGATCCTTTGAAAGTGGAGTCACAGGTAGGCAGGGTAGCGAAGAAGACGTTTGATATGCTGCCTTTTTGGTCAGAACATTGAGAAAAGGAGTTGGGAAGTCAAGTAGAGATTGTATGGGATGTTGGTGAGGCCACTTTTGGAATACAATGTATAGTTCTGTTTGCCCTACTGTAGGAAGGATGTTTTTAAACATGAGAGGGTGTAGAAAAGATTTACAAGGATGTTACTGTGACTTGAAGGGTTTGAGTTATAGAGAGAAGCTGAATAGGCTGGGGCTTTTTTCCCTGGAGCATCAGCAGCTGAGGCGACTTCAAAAAGTTTATAAAATCATGAGGGGCATGGATAGGGTGAATAGCCAAGGAATCTTTCCCCAGTGGGATAATCCAAAACTAGAGGGTATTAGGTTTAAGGTAAGAGGGGAAGATTTGGAAAGGAACTAAAGGGTAACATTTTCACACAGAGGGTGGTATGTGTATGGAAGAGGAAGTGGTGAAGGCTGGTAAAATTTCAACATTTAAAAGGCACCTGGATGGATATATGAACAGGAAAGGTCAAAAGCTGGCAAATGGGACTAAGTCAGTTTGGGATGTTGGGTCAGTGCGAATGGAACTGGACTGAAGGGTCTGTTTCCATGATGATTGACTGACTCTCTATATACAGAAAAATAAAAAAATATGGTCTTCACATGGTAATGAAATAGATTTGCCATGAAATTGCAGTGAAATTTCAAAAAAGTTACAATGCAGAGTTTTAATTGTCAGACTACAGACTAGGACAGTAGTATTGTGAAGGGCAAAGAGTTAAGAATTCCTGGAGTGTGTTTAGGAGAATTCACTCCAGAGGTATGTTTCTGGTGCACTGAGATAGGAAGTCCTGGTAGACCTGATTCTTGGGAGCGGGACATACGTCTTTCGCAACGTTCCTCAAAGCTGCGCACGTGTGTCGCTGATGTGTTGTTCTATGCACAGTAATCAGTGTTGGCATGCTGCTCGCAGCATTGACTTGTGCTCTGAAAGTCACAAATGGGTCTCAGGGCCCATGTAGCCATAAAAAAAGTTAGAGCAGATGTTGGTAATAAAGTTTAAGGTGATCATGGAACTAAATAATGAATTATTCAGAGTCAGAATATTTAATTGGGAGAAAGGCAATTTTGCGGTATCTAAACCAAATAAAGTGGAGTCAGGGGCTGACAGGAAAAACAGTAGCTGAACCGTGGACAACAAGTCAAAGAAGATGGGTACACTCAACATATATTCTTCCAAAAGGAGTGGTAGGATAAACAAATCTAAAACCCCAGATAACAGAAGGAATAGAAATTATGATTTAAAAGGGAAAAGTGTTCTTGTGACACATCATGCAGAAAATACAAGTGAGGACCAGGCTGAACATAGAAGGTTCGTAAGGGTGATAAGCATACAAATGAGAGGACCAAACAAGGAGCATGAAGAGAGCCTAGCAGTTAATATCAAGGCAATCCGAACATCTTCACTAGGCACATAAGTAGTTAGGTGGTATGGAATCAGTTTTATGTGGAGACAAGGGCAAGGCTGAGGTATTAGAACAAAGAAAATTACAGCACGCGATCAGGCCCTGCGGCCCTCCAAGCCCATGCCAACCCAGATCCCCCAACTAACCCTGTCACCTAATTTCCAAGGATCTGTATCCCTCTGCCCCCTGCCCATTCACGTATCTGTCCAGACACATCTTAAATGATGCTATCATGCCCGTCTCTACCACCTCCGCTGGCAACGCGTTCCAGGCACCCACCACCCTCTGTGTAAAGAACTTTCCACGCATACCTCCCTTAAACTTTTCTCCTCTCACTTTGAAATTGTGACCCCTAGTAATTGAGTCCCCCACTCTGGGGGAAAAAGTTTCTTGCTATCCACCCTGTCTATACCCCTCATGATTTTGTAGACCTCAATCAGGTTACCCCTCAACCTCCTTCTTTCTAATGTAAATAATCCTAGTCTACTCACCTTCTCTTCATACCAGGCAACATCCTGGTGAACCTCCTCTGCACCCTCTCCAAAGCATCCATATCCTTTTGGTAATGTGGCGACCAGAGCTGCACACAGTACTCCAAATGTGGCCGAACCAAAGTCCTTTACAACTATAACATGACCTGCCAACTCTTGTACTCAGTACCCCGCCCAATGAAGGAAAGCACGCTGTATGTCACCTTGACCACTCCATCAACCTGCGTTGCTACCTTCAGGGTACAATGGACCTGAACACCCACATCTCTCTGTGCATCAGTTTTCCCCAGGGCTTTTCCATTTACCATATAGTTTCATATTTTACATCTCTTTATGGAGGAAGGAGATACTGCCCAAGGCATTGTGAAGGTGAACAAAATTTTATCGCTAGAAAGGTTTGAATTTGATAAGGAGGTGATAGGTTGCTGATACATAAAAGTTGATAAGGCATCAGGACCTGAAAAAATGCATCCAATTATATTGAGGGAAATGAGAACGGACATTGCAGATGCACCAAAGATTTTTCATTCTTCCATCATCTTGGAGATCATAACAATGAACTGGAGAATTGAAAACATTACAACCTCACAGAAAAAGAAACGGTGTTGCGATAAGCCAAGCAGTTACAGACCAGTCAGTTCAATTTGGGGAAGCTTCTACAAGCAATAATTTGCGTAATCTGAATAGTCAGATGGATGTATGCAAGTTAACCAAGGAAGGCCAGGATTGAGTTCTGAAGGTTGAACTAACTCACCGGTGTGTTTTGATGAAGTAACAGAGGGTTGGTGAAGGTAATGCTGTGGATGTGATGTATGTGAAACAGTTCCACACAACAGATAACAGGGCTCGTGGAATGAAAGAGGCAGTAGCAGCTTGGATACAACATGATTTCTCGTTACTCAGCCAGAGTGATAAGTAACTGGCAAAAGAAGCATAAGTGTTATGAAGGAAAATGTTTTCACACAGCAAATGGCTACAGTCTGAAATGCACTGCCTGAGTGCAGTGGGGACAGATGTAATCAAGGCATTCTAAAGAGAATTAGAGATAATGGGAACTGCAGATGCTGGAGAATCCGAGATAACAAAGTGTGAAGCTGGATGAACACAGCAGGCCAAGCAGCATCTCAGGAGCACAAAAGCTGATGTTTCAGGCCTAGACCCTTCCGAAACATCAGCTTTTGCGTTCCTAAGATGCTGTTTAGCCTTCTGTGTTCATCCAGCTCCATTCCAGAGGGAATTGACTGGTTGTTTGAGTAAGACGGTAGAATTTCAAAAGGATGTAGCCAAGTTAGTGGAGTGGGCAGGTCAATGATGGATGAAGTTCAGTGATAGTTCAATGTGGAAAGAGGTGATATATTCTGATAGGAAGCTCGTGGGGAGAGAGAGAAGGGAAAAGGCAGTGTACAACTGTAAAGGAGCTGAAAGCTGGGTTTGCATGTGCATTAAAAAGACAAAGCTAACAGTACAGGTTAATAAAGCATACAGTCGCATACAGCATACAAGAGGGCACAGATTTAACATCATTGGCAAAAAGAGTAAAAATGACATAAGGAAAATATTTTCCACACTGGAGAGTTTAGGGTCTGCAGTGCACTGCCTGGGAGTGTTTTGGAGACAAGATCAATCCATGCTTTCAAATGGAAATTAGATGGTTATTTGAAAAGGCACAATGTGCAGTGATACAGGAAGAAAGCACAAAATTGGAACCAAGTCAAATACTGATTTGCAGAGTTGGCTCAAATGTAGTTGGCTGAACGGCCTCATTCTACACTGTTAATTCTGTGACGAGTGGAGTGAACCTTCTCTGATCTTGAAATGCAGTTTATTTTTTTCAAATAAAGATCACAACTATACACCGTACTCCAGATATGTACCTGTACAGCTGCAGTAAACATCCCAACACTTGCATTCCACTTGGCTTGAAATAAACCTCAATGTTCCATTTTTCTTCCTAATCACTTTTGGTACCTGCATGCTGACTGTGATCTCTCTCCGTACCACAGAGTTCTGCAATCTCTCCCGGTTTAGGTGCTATACTACTTTTCTATGCTACCGTATAAAGCAGAAAAGTTTGCATTTTACAGTGGTCTTTCTCCATCTGTAAAATTTTGCCCATTCCCTTAATGTATTTATATCCCTTTGCAGACTCTGTGATCACTTCACCATTTACTTTACCTACCTACCTTAGTAACATCAGCAAATGTAGCTGTCATATTCATAGAAGCCCCACAGTGGGAGAACAAGCCACTCAGCCCATTGAGTCCACATCAACCCTCCATAAAGCAGCCCACCCAGACCTAATCCCCTACCTCATCCCTGTAACCTTGCATTTACCATGGCTAACCCACCTAGCCTACACACCACCCCTGGACACTACAGGCAACCTAGCATTGCCAGTCCACCTAACCTGCACATCTTTACTGTGGGAGGAAACCAGATTATCCATGGAAACCCATGCAGACACAAGGAGAATGTGCAGACTGTCGCCCTTCACCCAAGTTATTGCTAGAAACTGTAAATAGTGTGGGCCCAGCTCTGATCCCTCTGGCACTCCATTACCTACAGGTTCACATCCTGTCTGTGGTAATATGTTACCCTGTTCATCATATGCTCTTGTGTAGTAATCTTTTGTGGGACCTTCTGTATTGCCATAGTCCATGATTTTGGCTCTTGTTTATCTGCTGCCCTGGCGCTAGGTGCGAGCTGGTGAGTCTCTGATGAAGCTGGTGTCAGACCTGAAACAGTTCTTGATCCTGAATGACTTTCCCTCGGTGAATGAAGCCATTAACCAGCGGAAGCAGCAACTACGAAACCTGCAGGAAGAATGCGACAAGAAACTGATCACCCTGAGAGACGAGATTGCAGTTGATCTCTATGAGCTGGAAGAAGAATATTACTCCTCCAGGTACAAATAAGACAGAACTGTCCTCGGCACAGCCTCCAGAATGTTCCGTGAGCAACCACAAGAGTGCCTTTTAACACTCACATTACCACAATGTGACCCAGCTTCATTCACTCACACTGTAACACTCTCCTAATCTCACACTAACCTTCTCATGCTGTAACAATCCTAATCCCACACTGTAACACTCTCCTAACCTCACACTAACCTTCTCATGCTGTAACAATCCTAATCCCACACTGTAACACTCTCCAGTTCCATGGTATGTATTGCCTGGGTAGATGAGGCTGTACCTCTGTATTTTTAAACTCTGATATTATTCACCAAACTCCTCATTATTACTCACTAGAAATGCGAGTCTTTCTCTTTTTGTTATGATGTGGGTTGACTTTGGGCTCTAGTTGAGGCTGTTTAAAAATATTCTTTTACAGCACATCTTCAGTTGAGACTGATCCTGATCCACCAGAACCCAAATGTCATGTTAGGTGTTGGGAAGGGTGGTGCTGGGCAGAGGGTGGTTTCACTTATTTACACTTCGTCCCTTCTTGACAGAACAAATTCCCGGTTCCTGACTGTAAATCATTTTGGGGATCCTACGGATTCTCCCCACCATGTGTCTGTTGGAGTTGATTGAATTGATTCCTCATGAGTCAAACTCTAACATTCCTAAATGTCACAAAGTGACTGATTTCTTTTTGAAAAGGCCATCTCCACAACGATGCTCACCAATCGGCAAGCATTTTAAACATTCCTGGGCTCTACACATTTCACTAAAACATTAAGTGCAATTCTGAAACTGTGCTGCAGCATCTCCTGTTGGAATTTGCCCCTGCTGCCACTTTTGTGTATCAGGGACGATAATGGTGCTTCTATAATGTTGAACCAAACAGGGCATTTACAATTGGCCAAGAATGTCTGCTCAGCTTTTACTGCAGTAAGAATCTGGGAATTTTTACTACGTAAAATGGAATTTTATTGTAAAAAATCATTCCCCAGTTTAGTAAGAGATTCTATTTATCTCAAATTTTATAAATGCTTTTCTACAACATGATATTCATGCATGTTATGAATATAGAAGTACCCTGTTTGTTAGATTTTTACTCTTCTCAAGTCCAGTCTTCTGTGCCGGATTTGGTGGGGAAACAGTCTTCTATTTGTTTGAAGTTATACAACATTGCAGCCTTAAAGCGATGCTCAGTTCCTTCACATGAGGATAAGAAGTTAAATAATGTTTTGTGACCAGGGCCTGTGACTATGTGTTACTATTTATACTAAAATCATTTCAACAACCATCAACGTTTTCAGCAATGCGATTTCGTATATTTCTGTTGTGACCCTTTCTGAAGGTGGCGGATGGCACGGAACTGTCTAATTCATTATCCTTTCCTTTCCCACTGCCAAGTGTCTCATTACTTTCTGACTATCCCATACTAATCCAAGGATTATGAGCTGCTTGCACACCCCAGTGTATTAGTGTTATAAATTACGAAGTTGCTATTGCATGCAATAGGTCAAGATAATTAGGCAGAGCCGACATGGTTTTGTCAAAGGGAAATAATGTTTAATTATTGGAGCTGTTTCTAACAAGTAACTTGTTCTGTAGATAACAGGAAGCCAATGGATATATTGTACTTAGATTTCCAGATAAGGTGCCCCATCAAAGATTTACAAAAATAAAAGTTCATTTTATAGAGGGTAAGAAAATGGTACGGAAGAGTGGCTGACTGACTGACCTCTTCTCTTTAAGTTTTATATAAGTGATTTGGATAAAGAGACTGAAGGTTTGGTAGTTAAATTTGCTGATGATGCAAAGATAGGAAAGTGAGTTGTGACAGGGACATAAGGAGCCTACAAAGGGATATAAATAGGTTAAGTGAGTGGGCAAACATCTGGCAAATAGAGTTCAATATGGGAAAATATAATTTTATCTCTTTTGGTAGAAGTAATAAAAAGAAGCATATCATCTAAATGGTGAGAGGTTGCAGAGCTGTAAAATGCAGAGGGATTTATGAGTCTGAGTGCAGAATCACAGCAGGTTAGTGTGCAGGCACAGTAAGTAGTTGGGAAAGCTGATCGAATGTGTTGTACAGCGAGGGGAACTGAAAGCAAGAGTAGGCAGGTGATGCTGCCGTTAGTGAGATAATATCAGGAGTACTGATCCTTACAGAAGGATGTTAATGTGTTGGAAACATTAACTCGGAACTGTTTAGTAGGCTAATGCCTGGCACGATCAGCTTGCCTTCCAAGAAAAGGCAAGACAGGCTCGGCCTGTATCTTAGAGTTTAGAAGAGTCAGAATTGACTTAATTGAAGTTTACGAGATCCTGAGGGGACTTGACTGGGTGGATGGGGTGAAGTTGCTTCCCATTGTGGAAGCATCTAGAAATGTGGTTATAGTTTAAAAATAAGGATTTTCCCATTTAAAACAGAGGAGGAACTTTTTTTTTGAGGATTGAGAATTTTTAGAATTCCCTTACTCAAAGGCAGTGAATGCAGAATCTTTAAGACAGATTAAATTCTTGATTATCAAGGGAATGAAAGATAATCGGAGGTATGCAGGAATGTAGAGTTGAGGTTAAAATCAGATCAACCATGATTTTACTGAATGGCAGAGCAGGCTTGAAGGGCTGAGTGGCCTGTTCTTGTTCCTTGTTTGTATGCACATCATTTAACATTTCAGTATTATATTCTGTGTACATTCTGTAATATCAATAGAGTGGCTTAAATATACATCCCATGATATCAGTCTGACTTAGCTGTACATGCCAGGGTATTCCCCACACGCCCTGTAATATTCTGTTGTGCTATATGTGCATCCCATAATAGTCCCCTTCAGTATGTTCACTGTACATTCTGAAATTATCTGTGTAGCTTGTAATAACACTCCAGGGTTTAAAATCTCATCGCAGTCCCAGGTGGTCAGTGAGTAATTTTGGGAATTGCTGGGAATCAGCGGATAACCTGGTGATCAGTTCTGCTGAAGCCTCTGTTCTGGGCCACTGTGTTCACGGTCAATTTGCAACCACTGGACTTTGGAGAGCCCAGTTCTATCTCCAGCCTGAATTGAGTCCATGGGCTCAGCCATGACTGCACTAGCCTGAGCTAGTGAGGGGAAAGGGGCTAGGAGGGGAGGAGCCCAGCCACAGCTCCTGTTCATGATCAGTGTTCAGTGTTTTCTCCTATGTGCACACATGTCCACAATTTGGCAATAATCAGTTAGAGTTCAGCTGTTAATACACAGTCAGATAGTTCACGTTAGAAACCCACACATCGACTTGGAAAAATGGGAATGCAGAACTGCCACTGACACTCGCTGATGTGTAATCCCTAGAGTATCCCAAACTGTATCCGTCCCACACCCCTAAGCCTCTTCACTGAAATGAGCCATTTAAAATCAATGGAACCTTCTACATCATGAGTAACTAAACCCATTTTTGTGAAATGCATGCTTTAATCTTTTTTGAAAAAAGTGTTGCCATTCAGTCTCCCACCCAGAGCTATGATAATTTAGAGTGCGGACTAAAAATGCGAACTGTTTTCACTTATTGAACCTTGCAATAGTGAGTGTTACATTTAATAATTGTCATTTTGTGCCTTGTTCACTGTTCCCAACATTTTCAAAATGAAATTTGTTTTTATATCTGTACTTAATGTTTATTTTTGTTTAAAGATTTATATATAATTTAAAAACCATATCCTTCATTCAATTAAACATTCCAGTATCTCACTTTAAAGAGTCAGCATTTTAAATACTTCCTAAATAAAGGTCAAATCAATAATCACCAATCTCTGTCTTTCTGTTTCACATCATCTCATTGAAGTTTCCTCTGCTTTGCACCTGCCATTTGCTTCTGCTGCCTTTCAAACACAAGCCATTTTATCAATTAAATTAAAATAACCTTTTAATCACAGAGCAGATTTTTAGAAGATTTCAGTCAGTGAAAGCAGCACCTAGTATGTTACCAAGAGGAGCAGACCATGTTCTGTCCTCGGGCTGTGCTGGGCTGGGTGATCGTTACTGGGGAGAGGAATAGCGTCAGTACTATTGATGCTTGTAGATTTCAAGGTTAGAGTTCCAAATACTGACCAACTTTTTCAATAGTTTTCATTCAGCTGTGTGATCCCTCTTAGTTATCACCACTGTGCCTATCCTGGGAGTGTTTGGGAACAGTGTTGAGGAAGCTTTGTTTTTAGATTGAGTGGAAGGAACATGATATCTAACACTGTTGTTCCTGCTGTAGGTTTTTTTGGGGGGACTGTGTGGAGAGAGCTTAACTTACTGCTTAAAAGAATAGAAGGAGCTTTACTCTGTGCCCTACGCTGTGCTGTACCTGTCCTTGGATTGTCGGGGACAGTAAATAGGGAACAGTATTCTGTACCATCCTAATCTTGGGACAGTTTGATAGGGATGGTGTGGAGAAGCATTACTTTCTCTTTAAAGGAATATAGGGTGTTTTACTCTAACCCTGTGCTGGCCCTGTCCTGGGACCATTTCAGGACAGACTAGAGAGATCTTTGCTCCATATGAAACCCCAATGCTGCATCTGTCCTGGGAATCTTAATGTGGCCTGTATTGTTGTGTGGCTCATTTTTCTAAAGCAAATTCATGTTCGACAACAAATTGCATTTATATTGTGCCTTAAATGTAATTAAATAGCCAAAGGTGTTTTTCAGGATGTTACAAATCAAATTTGACACAGAGCAAAGTGATTCTATATCTCCTGGTCTTCCACAACAACACTAGAACAGGTCATAAAAAGACTGGTCAAAGAGGTAAATTTCAGGAGTGGCTTGTTGTTGGAGGAGGAGGAGGAGGAGGGATATAGCAGTTCAAGCAGAGAATTCCAGAGCTGAGAGTCTATGAGCTGAAAGCACAGCTGATTAAACTCAGGCCTTCAGAATTATTGGAGGGTTGTGGGTCCACATGGAGCATTTGAAAACCCAAGGCATGTATTTGATTAAAGGCGTTGCTTAATTAATTGTTTGAGAGGTAATGACACTGGATAGGTAAGGGAGATCCAGTAAATATAATAAATGTTTGGATTTATAGGCAGCATTTATTAAGAGCCCGTGGTGTTCAGGGTAATATATTGGCATGGATAGAGATTAGCTGCTTCCTGTCCACGAGCCAGTGGGGTAAGGGGATCTTTCTCACATTGGCAGTGTGTGACAAGTGGTTTCCACAGGGATCAGTGCTGGGGCCACTGCTGTTTACAATATACATTAATGACTTGGAGGAAGGAGTGAATGTACTGTAGCCAAGTTTGTAAACCAATTTTTTTTTTACAGAGGAGACTAGTGAATTGCAAGAGTGTTACAAACAGTTTACAGAGGTACATTGATAAATAATTGAGCAAAACATTAGCAAATGGAGATTAATGTGTATAGATGTGAAGTTGTTCATTTTGGGAGGGAGAACAAAGGAACAAATTATTATTTAACTCGAGAGAAACCACAGAAAGCTGCAACACAAAGGGATTTGGCAGGGACTTGTGCATAAAACACAGGAAGCATATACAGGGGTAGCAGGTAATCAGTCCGGCTGATGGAATGTTGCCCCATATTTCAAAGGGGTTAGAGTATAAAAGTAGGGAAGTTTTAACTGCCACTGTACAGAGAGCTGGTGAGAGCACATTTGCAATAATGTGAGCAGTCTTGATCCCTTGCTTAAGGAAAGGCACAAATTCATTGGAGGCAGTTCAGATAAGATTCACTAGGATGATCGTTGGGCTAAAGAGAGAGTACTTTACAAGCAATGTTTGAACAGGTTGGAACTCAACTCTCTGGAGTTTAGAAGAATCCGAGATGATCTCATTAAAACATTTGGGTTTCTTAAGGGGCTTGCCAGGGTAAATGCAGAGAAGGTGTTTCCCCTAATAGGTGAGTCTGGGACCAGATGGCATAGTCTCAGAATAAAGGGGCACCAATTTAAGACAGAGATGGGGAGGAATTTCTTCTGGGTTGGAACTCCTTGCCACAGAGAGCTGTGGGGACAGAGTCCTTGTGTGTATTTAAGACTGAGATAGATTCTTGATCGGTTGGGGAATCAGCGTATGGGGAAAGGGCAGGATAGTGGAGGGTGTGTGCTGAGGGAGGGTCAGGGGGTCCACACGCACTAGACCAATTAAACTGAGAAAACATCTGTCCTGTCAGGTCTGTATAAAAGATCCAAAAACTTTACAAAGAAGTGGAACTCAAATAATCTCCCAGTGTTTCTGGGAGAACAGTTCGCCATCAGCTGTCATCAATCAAGACTGCTGATCTGGCCATTATCGCAAGGGCTGCTTGTGGCAGCTTAAAGTGCGTTCATTGGCTTGAAGCATTTTGTTACATCCTAAGATGGTAAAAGGCACCATAAAAATGCAAGCACATCTTTCTTTGTCACTAACAGCCTTGATGTTTTGTTGTACTCTTGACTTGTTCTTGCATCCTTTCCCCTTCTTTCTTAATGCCATTTTTTTTCCTGGCCAAGCTACAGCCTGTGGGATGGTGCTGACCTCCCGCTTTGTGAAGCGTACCGGAGAGGAGGGGAGGAGGAGGAGGAGGATGAGGATGAGGAGGAGGAGGAGGAAGAGGGATTGGTCACACCCGAAGAAGAGATGGTGACAGAGATGGCTGGGTCTGCGTCGACGGTTGCAGGAGAGTCTAATGGCAGAGTGGCTCTGAGTAATGCCACCACCCAACCACAGGTGAATGGACACAGCACAGGGAGTACTGATCCCGTCTGAGGACAGTGGGGGTGGAGGGGGAGCAGCAGCAGATTGAGGCTGGTCAGTAAATGAACCCCACACCACCCAGTCCTGACTGTCACTCCTCCCTTGATGGATCAGCTCAGGGCCTGAGATACACTGGAATAATCAGATACTGCAGCAATGAAACTTCACACACTGCCTAGCCTGATCTATACCATATAGTAGATGTTTTTGATAGGAAATATGGAAAAGTTAAAAGGAATTAGTAGGATATTACAGGTTTCCAGTGCCCATACTAGACTGACCCACCAGTGTCTGATGAAGCCTCTGACTTCATGTGGGGTTGCGTGGGAAGGTATGCAGGAAGTGGTGAATGAACAGTTCACCGTCATCCATCGACCAGTTTCACTCTCTGCATCCCCCAGGATTGGGAGACCCCCATCCACCCACCATGAATTTTCAACTTTGTTTTTGAAAAGTGTTCCTTAACTTGCAGTCCAGTTTGACATCAGTTTCTTTCCTTGCTTTGACCCTGTGATGTTGACTGAGCATGTGTTGTATGACTGGGACGGGCTTGTCTAACATAGATAAGGGGTAAAGATGGGGTAGGGTCTTTTGGAGGTGAACCACTTAGACAAGAGAATGAAAGATGAGTGGCAGGTCCTAGAAATAATTGAAGATTAAAATGAACTGCAGCACTGCCCTGAAGCTGTGACTAACCAACCTCATTGTAAGCCAGAACAGTATTAAATAACATGGCCTGACGCTGTCAGATAACCAGAACCTTTTTTTTTAAAACAACAGCAAGTTTTATGTGGTAACAGGAATTGTAAATACTAAGTCACATTCTGTAAGCCTTGAATTTGTTAGTAAACTTAAATCTATCGTGTTTATCTGTTTTGTTCTGTCAATTGTTGGAGGTGACAAGCACGTGGATGAGTATCACAGTGTCAGCGATCGAGTTTTGAATGGGGTTAATTTAATTAACGTAACACAGTCAAAGAGGCAACAAAGGTGCTACAGTCCGAAAGCTGTTGTTAGACGATGAACAGCACAGATCCAAGGGTTTTTCCAAATATATCCTGCTATTAAATCATAAAATCTGCCTTGAAGTCTCTTTAAAGCCTTTATCAGACTTACTTAGAAAGTTACCTGCCTTTCCAAACAAGAGCGGGCAATCTCTGACCTTCCGACTTTGTGCTTTCAAGAAGTCTAAAGTGGCACGGTGGTTCAGTGGTTGACACTGCAGCCTCACAGCGCCTGGGTCCCGGGTTCAATTCCAGCCTCGGGTAACTGTCTGTGCGGAGTTTGCACATTCTCCCAGTGTCTGCATGGGTTTCCTCCCACAGTCCAAAGATGTGCAGGTTAGGTGGATCGGCCATGCTAAATTGCCTGTAGTGTTTAGGGGTGAGTGTGTGTGTGAATTATAGGAGGATGGGCCTGGGTGGGATGCTCCAAGGGGCAGTGTGAACTTGTTGGGCCAAAGGGCCTGTTTCTACACTGTAGGGAATCTAATCTAATCTAAACCTGTCATCTCTTTTCTAAGAAAGAACAAAGAACATATGTCTGTTGTAGGTTAGGAGAAGGTGAAGTGAACTTATTAAAACCAATAAGATCCTGAGGAGAAATGGGTCCTGAAAGTATGGTATCTTGTGTGAGAGAGACAGGGACACAATTTAACACTAAGGTGTCTCCCACTAAAGACAAGCGAGAGTTTCTTGCTCTGAGAATCAGGTGTGGAATTCTCACTCTCCTCGGGACTGATGGCATTACTGAATATTTTTAAGACCGAGGTAGGTAGATTCCTTACTGACAAAGATCTTTGGAGGTAGTTGGGAGAATGGATTTGAAGACATGTTCTTAACAGCCATGTTATTGAATGGGGGAGAAGGCTGGATGGCCCAAACAGCTCACTGCTCCTAATTAAGTGCTTGTGACAGTGATACTGAATTTAAGGTTATTTTCAGAAAATTTTAGCTCGGGTTGTGGATGGGATTGTAGACTTGCTCACCAAGCCTGTGTGTTTGGTTACGACGTTCCATCACCCTGCTAGTTAACACCGTCAGTGCACCTCTGGTGAAGCGTAGGTGTTCTGTCCCACTTGTTATTTCTGTGTGCCAGTTTGCTGGGGTGGTTGATGTCACTTGCAGTTCTGACTTTGTGGTTTGCACTGGACACGATATACAATGTGTTAGTTGGAGTTCCAGTTGGAATGCCAGGCCTAGATGCAGGATTCCCTCAGTACTGACCCTCTGACAGTGCACCACTCAGATTACTGACCACTGACTGTATGGTGCTCAGTCAGGCCTACATTGGAAACCTGGCACTAACATTTGTATCTGGACATCAGCCCTGCTTAACAATGCAGAAGAGGCAGCTACAATGTCATTTTTGTACCATTGCAAGATGCCCGAAGTGACACAAATCACAAAGTTAATATTGTATCAGAGATAATGGGAACTGCAGATGCTGGAGAATCCAAGATAATAAAATGTGAGGCTGGATGAACACAGCAGGCCCAGCAGCATCTCAGGAGCACAAAAGCTGATGTTTCAGGCCTAGACCCTTCATCAGAAAAGAAACATTTGTTAATGAATTTTGGCAATCTGAAACTCTCCTTTACAAAGGCTGTGAAGGCGAGTAGGGGGATCTTGACCAATCAGGTTTGTTAAAATCTAACCTTACCTAATAAAGGACAAGAACACGGTCCACAAATGTACAACAGGGAGAGAGAAAATAAAAGCATTTATTTTTCTAAAACCAGGAACCAGCCTGAGCATCCAGCATTCTACAGTCTGGAGTCTGAAACTGTATATTCTGTATCTCGCTGTGTTTGCTCAGTATAATTATTTCTAGCATTTAAATTTGTCAGCATACCCCTAGCTCTTTGGCATTTGTCAGTCCATAGAGATCAATCCCAGGTACTGATGCTCCAGATTGTAAGAATGGAATTATGTAAGGCTCGCCTCACCAGCACAGCTCTGCTTTCCAAAAGCAGCCAGACATTGTCATCATATCCATACACAGAACACCCTGTGGTACAGTCACTCATTATTTTGAGAAACTGGAGGAAGGTATAAATGATCACTGGTACCTGTAACGCTCCAGCAGTGAGGCCCCAGAAACACCAGCAACAGGTAAATAGACATTCACAATGAGGGAACCAGTGGGAACAGAACACCAGTAGAAAGGCACGAGGGAAACCAGTCTTTGCATTAATGTTTCCTGTAAAATACATAGTGTCTTCAACAGAGAAATACTCCTGCAGCACTGCCACCCTCCTTTAAAAAGAAAAGCACTGACCCTCCAGTTGTGTCTGAATTAGGAATTGGATCTCAGTGAATCTCTATCTTTCGCACCAACTGGAACGGTTGAAGCAATGTGAATTGTCATTTTTTTAAAGAAAAGACAAATAGTTTTGAGTTTGTATTAAAAAGATGTATTTAAATACAATGAATGAAAAGTTTTACACAGAGGGTTGACAGCGTTTGAGAAGCTGCAACAACATATTTGTATTTGGAGTTTGTGCAGTAACAGGGCCTTGCCTAATCTGTGAAGGAAGGACCAGCAGAGAAGTAGGACCGATGAAAGTTCAGCCGGTCCTGGAATGTGATCAGGTTTTCCGGTCCAGTGACCAGCGATTTTTCCATGCCAACGTTAAATCCATGGTCCTTGTACATCCCACATTTGCTTAAATGTTCTGAAAGTTTCTGAGGCACCGTGTAATAGCTGGTCTGGAAAGTCAAGCGGTCAGCAACGATGAGAATGGGGTAAGTTACACCCACTTTGATCTGCTACAGATCTACAACCCAGTCTCTCCACGGGGGTACGGCTCCCACACACTGACTGTCACTGCAGTACAGCTTCCATGCACACCAACCCTCACCAGGGTACGGCTCCTACACACACTGACTCTCACTGGGGTACAGTCCCACACACACTGACTCTCACTGGGGTACAGTCCCACACACACTGACTCTCACTGGGGTACAGTCCCACACACACTGAAACTCACTGGGGTACAGTCCCACACACACTGACTCTCAGTGAGGTATGGATCCCAATTATGTTGAATTTGTCAAACTGGACAGCGACTATAAATTGGCCATTCAACCCCACATGGCTGTTAGATTTCTGTGAAATTCCCATGAAACCCGATGACTTCAGCGAGTGACGTTACTTACCGGCATTTCATGAACTGTTGGCTGCTGACTGCCATAGGTCTGGTTTGTCGTCCTGTACAGTGGGTTGGTTGGCCGAGATCTGTCAATTGTCATTCAATGAAATGCAAGTCTGGTGATAATCAGATATCAAACATGTGCATTTATATAAATACTGTCTCTTGGGCTACTCCTGAGAAAGGCCATTCAGCCAATCACCTTTCCCATTGTTTACCACTGGTTGCTGATCAAACTATGACCCGGACGAGGCTGTTCAGCCTCTCTTCCGGTTCTTTCATTCTTTTATTGGAGGTTGACAGGTCTTTTAATTTCCATTTACCTTGAAAAGTGTCATCAAACAACAATGAACGATTCGCTGTTTTGACTTTTTTTTTCTCCTGCAGCAAACACTCAGCACTCACCCTCCCTCAGATACAGTTCCACTGCTGCCGTTTTTTTTGAGTGAGGAGGAAAGTGTTTCAGATTTCTGCACCCCTTTGTGAGGAGTTACTACTTGATACCAACCACAACAGCCCCAGGCTCTGACGTTAAGGTTCTACACCAGGCCACCACCTCACACCCCTTTTTCTGGCCCTCAATCCTTTTGCCCTTTACTAAGAATCCAAGAGCAGACCCTTACGCTGATCCTTGATCTCAACTCCATTTTCCCATATCTGTTTCTTCCCTGAGGGACAAGGTATCACGGTGGCCCAGTGGTTAGCACTGCAGCCTCACAGGGCCAGGGACCTGGGTTTGATTCCACCCTCGGGTAGCTGTCCGTGTGGAGTTTGCACATTCTCCCCCTGTCTGCGTGGGTTTCTTCCGGGTGCTCCGGTTTCCCCTCTCAGTCCAAAGATGTGCAGGCTAGGTGGCTTGGCCGTGCTAAATTAGCCAGGGGTGTGTGGATTTAGATGGGTCATGGGGGATGGGTCTGGGTGGGATGCGGTGTGGGTCAGTGTGAACTTTTAGGCTGAAGGTCCTGTTTCCACACTGTAGGGATTCTATGATCTTTCTATCCCAACGTTAAATATACTCAGCAGTTAAACAGCCTGCACCCTCTGGAGAATTCCAAAGATTCACAATTCTCTGAGTGAAGAAATTTGTCCACATCCTGGGCCTCAATGATAATGCCCTTATCCTGAGATGGTGCCCCTTGTGCTAGGCTTTCCATCCAAGAGAAAACACACCTCAGTGTAACCCTGTCAAGCCCCTCATCTCTTTAATGTTTCCATGAGATCACCACATAGAATCATAGAATCCCTACATCCCCCCCACCCCAGGAGAAGCCCTGTAAATACTGACACACTTCCCTGCCCCAAGGGAGCCTGGGAAACTGACATACTCCCCCTGGGGACCCTCCTGTAAACACTGACACACTCCCCCTTGGGACCCTCCTGTAAACACTGACACACGCCCCCTGGGGACCCTCCTGTAAACACTGACACACTACCCCTGGGGACCCCCCCTGTAGATACTGATACACTCCCCCTGGGAACTCTCCTGTAAATACTGATACACTCCCCCTGGGCACCCCCTGTAAATACTGACACACTCCCCCTGGGAACTCTCCTGTAAACACTGACACGCTCCCCCTGGGCACCCCCTGTAAACACTGACACACTACCCCTGGGGAACCCCTATAAATACTGACACACTCCCCCTGGGCACCCCCTGTAAACACTGACACACTACCCCTGGGCACCCCCTGAAAACACTGACACACTACCCCACACCTCCTCTCCCTCGCCGGTGTGAAATCCCAAACCCGTACCCATATCCCTGGAAACAGCTCGGATGCTCGAATCTCTCGGGGAGGCCAGGTTTCACCCGGTAGTACTCGCTAGTCCGGGACGGGGCGGGGGGCTCTGGCTCTGGGCTGGTTTTCAGATATTTCACGGTCGGTTCCTTCACTCCGCACAGAGACATCTCGAGAAAATGCAGCAAGATCGTTACCAGGCAACGAACTGATACATTCCAGACCAGCAGTGTTTCAGCAGCCAATGGGAGACTCTTACTGGGGAACGTCTCCCACACCTTCGGGCAGTGCTCCCACACACACTGACTCTCACTGGGGTACAGTCCCACACACACTGACTCTCACTGGGGTACAGTCCCACACACACTGACTGTCACTGGGGTACGGTCCCAAACACACTGACTCTCACTGGGGTACAGTCCCACACACACTGACTCTCACTGGGGTACAGTCCCACACACACACTGACTCTCACTGGGGTACAGTCCCACACACACTGACTCTCACTGGGGTACAGTCCCACACACACTGACTCTCATTGGGGTACAGTCCCACACACACTGACTCTCACTGGGGTACAGCTCCCACACACACTGACTCTCACTGGGGTACAGTCCCACACACACTGACTCTCACTGGGGTACAGCTCCCACACACACTGACTCTCACTGGGGTACAGTCCCACACACATTGACTCTCACTGGGGTACAGTCCCACACACACTGACTCTCACTGGGGTACAGCTCCCACACACACTGACTCTCACTGGGGTACAGTCCTACGCACACTGATTCTCACTGGGGTACAGTCCCACACACACTGACTCTCACTGGGGTACAGACCCACACACACTGACTCTCACTGGGGTACAGTCCCACACACACTGACTCTCACTGGGGTACAGACCCACACACACTGACTCTCACTGGGGTACAGCTCCCACACACACTGACTCTCACTGGGGTACAGCTCCCACACACACTGACTCTCACTGGGGTACAGTCCTACGCACACTGATTCTCACTGGGGTACAGTCCCACACACACTGACTCTCACTGGGGTACGGCTCCCACACACACTGACTCTCACTGGGGTACAGTCCCACACACACTGACTCTCACTGGGGTACAGTCCCACACACACTGACTCTCACTGGGGTACAGACCCACACACACTGACTCTCACTGGGGTACAGCTCCCACACACACTGACTCTCACTGGGGTACAGTCCCACACACACTGACTCTCACTGGGGTACAGTCCCACACACACTGACTCTCACTGGGGTACAGTCCCACACACACTGACTCTCACTGGGGTACAGTCCCATACACACTGACTGTCACTGGGCATACGTCCAGGATTCAACCCCTTTGTCCCAGGAATCAGTTTTCTCAAGGTCCTTTGCTCCCTCCCTCCAGCAACGTGGACTTGTTTTGAGAAGGCAACCTAATGTTTCCTTTTGGAACTGTATCTGGACTTCTCTTCAGATTACTCAAATCCATTTTTTGTAAAATGGAGTTCTGCTTAACTGTGCCCACTGCCGCCTCTGATTAAGTATTATAATTGTGCACCTCCTGCAAGCCAGTCTTTCTGCCTACCAACCTTTCTGAACCTCCCACCAGTTTTAATAAATTTGAATTCTCTGTTTTCCTTAGCGGTAAGTTCCCATTTTGCCAATTCCTGCACCACTTTCTGCTTTCATACCATGTGCCTGAGCCTGTCTTGGCTGCTTTCCAGTCTCTTGCATGCCCTTACAGCTGAATATTTGAAACCTCAGCAAACAAGGACATCAGTTCCCTGCTTTGGTGGATCGAACTCGATAAGTAGCTGTGGTGAAATCACTGTGGTCACCCCTGCTGCCTTGCAGCACCAGGGGCCTGGTTTTGATTCCATTCCTGGGCAAATGTCTGAGTGGAGTTTGCACATTGCCTGCGTGGGTTTCCACCAGGTGATCCAGTTTCCTCTCACAGACCAAAGATGTGCAGGCTGGGTGGATTGATTAGATTAGATTCCCTACAGTGTGGAAACAGGCCCTTTGGCCCAACAAGTCCGCACCGCCCCTTGAAGCTTCCCACCCAGGCCCATCCCCCTATACCCACACACCCCTGAACACTACCAGCAATTTAGCATGGCCAATCGACCTAGCCTGTACATCTTTGGACAGTGGGAGGAAACCGGAGCACCCGGAGAAAACATTGGTCATGCTAAATTTTCCATATTGTTCAGGAATGTGTAGGTTAGGTGCATTAGCGATGGGAAATGCAGGGTTAAGGGTAAAGGGATGGGTGGGATTGTCTTCAGAGGGTTGGTGTTGGCCTGTTTCCACACTGTAGGGATTCTGAGACGAAGTGGGGACTCCCCTGTTAACTGAAGTTTGAAAATTCCCCCAACTACTCTCCTAATTATTTCTGAGCATCATGGAATCTCGAGCTTTTTCAGTTGAATTTGACATTCTTTTGCGCTGGCCATTAGCTAATTTCAAACTTTCTCAATCACATGAGAATTGCAAACTCAGCAGATCAGCCCTGAGCTTGCCAAGAAGTCATTTGCACAACTCGAAGTTACACAAATTCTTTAAATATCCCAACATTTCACAATATACCACTTTTCAGTTTTATGTCTTCTAAGCATTGTTCAAATTTTCATTCATTTTTGATGTACCGGGGCAAAT
Organism: Stegostoma tigrinum; assembly: GCF_030684315.1. Taxonomy (NCBI): domain Eukaryota; kingdom Metazoa; phylum Chordata; class Chondrichthyes; order Orectolobiformes; family Stegostomatidae; genus Stegostoma; species Stegostoma tigrinum. The sequence continues at coordinate 43,957,647 of NC_081382.1, read as the reverse complement.
GGGCAGGATAGCCATTGTGGGGTTCACAGGAATGACAATGTGGTGGATTTGATTCTCCCCATTGCTGAGCTGGGCTCGGGCCAGCCTTTGCCCATGCATTGGGCTGGAAGGAAATAGCAAGGTACCAGTCACTGAGTGAATGGCTCAGGAAAAATTACCAGCAGCAAACAACGAGCCAATAACGAGGCATTTTAAAATTCTTTTCCAGGATGTGGGAGTCCCTGGATCAGCCAACAATTATTATCCATCATGCTTGAGACGGCGGTGGTGAGCGGCTTCCTTGAACTGCTGCAGTCCCTGGTGCAGTAGGTGAATTGGCTGTACTGTCCGAGAGTTCCAGGAATTTGACCTAGCATGGGTAGTGTTTAGCTTGGTGCGCACTATTCTTATACACTCATACACTCTAAAACCTTTATAGCACAAAAGAAGGCCATTCAGCCCATAAGGTCTGCACAAAGATCTGACAACACAAATCCCATTTTCCAGCTCATGGCTCAGCGGCCTGGAGGCTATGGCAATGCAAATGAATCGAAATGCTGTCCAATGTTACCGAAGTTTCTGATTCAACAATCCATTCGACCACAGAGTTCCAGATTCCCAACATTCTCTAAAATCAAATCACTTCTTCGCCTTCGACCTCTGACCTTAAATCTATGCCCCTGCTTATTGATTTCTCCACAATTGGAAAAACGGCCCTTCCTATCCACTCTATCTATCTCCCTCATGTTCTTATACCCTCTGTCAGGTCCATCTCAATTTTCACTGTTCCCAGTCTACCCAATCTTTCCTCACAGCTCAGATCCTCCAGCCCAGGTAGTGTTCTGGTAAATGTCCTCTACAGCGTCATGTCCTCCCAGAACTGCAGAGACACCTTCCTTACATCCTGGCTGGTGTTTCGTACAGTTCCAATATAACCTCCCTGTTCTTGTATTCTTACATCTCAGCTAATATAGGCCCTTATGAATAAAAATAGATATTGCTGGTGAAACTGGGTAGGTGTGGCAGCATTTAAGGAGAGAAAGCAGAGGTAATGTTTCATGTCCAGGAGCACTTCTTCAGAACATGAAGAGTCACTGGATCTGAAACTTGAACTCTACTTTCTTCCCACAGATGCTGCCAGACCTGCTGAGTTCCACCAACAATTTCTGTTTTTGTTTCAGATCTTCAGCATCCACAGTTCTTTGTTTTATTTAAGTACCCTCGGTGTCTTTTTAACTTTGTTATCTAACTGCCCTGTATCGCCAGGGATACGTGCCGAGCTCCATCTGACCTTCAGTGCTTCCCAGAACGCTACCATTCACAGTGTATTCCCTCACCTTATCAACCCACCCAAGTGTATTGCCCCTAATGTGTCTGGGTTGAATTCCATCTGTCACTGCTCTGCCCAGTTCTTTACTGCCATCCTCCTCGCTATTTATCACCTACTGATTCCCATGTCATCTGCAAATTTCTTGCTCAAACTTCCTCCATTTAATTCCAAGTCGTTAACGTAGACCACAAACAGCATGAAATCAAGTCTGAACCCTGCAGAAACCCACTGCAAACAGACTTTCAGTCACAGCAACATGCATCATCCAGGCAAATGGGAAGCATTCCATTGCAGTGTTGACTTGTGCCTTGTACATGATGGACAGGATTTGGGCAGTCAGGAGGTGAGTTACTCGCTGCAGTATTCCCAGTCTCTGACCCAGTCTTGTAGCTGCTGTATTTATATGGTGAGTTCAGCTGAGTTTCTGGTCAATGGTAACCTCCAGGATGTTGATAGTGGGGGTTTCAGCAATGATAACACCATTGAATGTCAAGGGACAGTGACTGGATTGTCTGTAATTGGAGATGGTCATAGCCTGGCATTTGTGTAGCATAAATGTTACTTGCCTTTCATCAGCCCAAGCCTGGATATTGTCCAGATCTGGTTGCATTTGAACATGGACTTTCCTCAGTGTCTGAGGTGCTGAAAATGGTGCTGAACATTGTGCAATCATCAACAAACATCCCCATTTCTGACCTTATGCTGGAGGAAATTTCATTGATGAAGCAGCTGAAGATGGTTGGGTCTAGGACACTAACCTGAGGAACTCCTGCAGAAATGTCCTGGAGCTGAGATGACTGATCTCCAACAATTAAGACCATCTTCCTTTGTGTCAGGTATGACTCCAACCATCGGAGAGTTTGCCCCCTAATACCCATTTATTCCAGTTTTGCTTGAGCTGCGGGATGCCACACTCAGGTAAATGCAGCCTTGATATCAAGGGCTGAAACTCTCACCTCACCTCTGGAATTCTGCTCCTTGGTCCATGTTTGAACCAAGTCTGTAATGAGGTCAGGAGCTGAGTGGCCCTGGCGGACCCCAAACTGGGCGTCACTGAGCAGGTTATTTCTGAGCAGGTGCTGCTTAATAGCCCTGTTACTGACACCTTCCATCACTTTACTGACGATTGAGAAGACACTGAAGGGGTGGTAATTGGCCAGGTTGGATTTGCCCTGCTTTTTCTGTACAGGACATATTTGAGTATTTTTCCACATTGTCGGGTTGATACCAGCATTGTAACTGTACTGGAACAGCTTGGCTCGGGCAGCGGCAAATTCCAGAGCACAAGTCTTCAGTATTGAAGACTTTTGTTGCTGAAATGTTATCAGGGCTGGTAGCCTTTGCAGTATCCAGTGTCTCTAGCCATTTCTTGATATCACGTGGAGTGAATCGAATTAGCTGAAAACTGGCGTCTGTAATGATAGGGACCGCTGAAGGAGGACATGATGGATCGTCCACTTGGCACTTCTAGCTGAAGACTGCTGTGATTGCTTCACCCTTATCCTTTGCACTGACAGCTTGGTTCTTCCATCACTGAGGATGGGGTTATCTGTGGATCCTCCTCCTCCAGTGAGTTGTTCAATTGTCCATCACTATTCACAACTGAATATGGCAGGACTGCAGAGCTTAGATCTGATCTGTTGGTTGTGGGATCACTTAGCTCTGTCTATCACTTGCTGCTTCCACTGTTTGACTGTAAGCAGTCCTGTTCACCAAGTTGATACCTCATCTTCAGGTATACCTGGTGCTGCTCCTGGCTTGCCCTCCTGCACTCTCCATTGAACGAGGGCTGATCCCCTGGCTTGATGGTAATGGTCGAGTGGGAGACAGGCCGAGCCACGAGGTTCTCGAGTACAATGACCCACAGTGCCTCATGGATGCCCAGTCTTCTGTTGCTAGATCTGTGTAAAGTCAGTGCCATTTGGCACGGTGATAGTGCTACACAACACTTTGGAGGTTATTTTCAATGTGAAGGCAGGACTTCTGTCCACAAGGACTGTGCAATGGTCACTCTTAGCGAACCTGTCATGGACTGATGCAACTGCAGCCAGCAGATTAGTAAGGATAAGGTCAAGTTTGTTTCTCCCTCTTGTTGGTTCCCTCACCACCTGCCGCAGACCCAGTCTTGCAGCGCTGTCCTGTAGGACCCGACCAGCTCAATCAGTAGTACAGCTGCCGAGCCACTCTTGGTGGTGGATAATGAAATTCCCCACCCAGTGTACATTTTGTGCTCCTGTCATCCGCAGCGCTTCCTCTAAGTGGTGTTCAACATTGAAGAGTACTGATTCATCAGCTGAGGGAGAACGGTATGTTGTAATCGGCAGGAGCTTTCCTTGCCCATATTTAACCTGAGGCCATGAGACTTCATGTGGGTCCACAGTCAATGTTGAGGACTCCCAGAGCAACTCCCTCCCTCCTGTATACTATTGTGCTGCCACCTCTGCTGGGTCTCTGGTGGGACAGGACATAATAGGGATGGTGCTGGTGGTGTCTGGGACATTGTAAGGTATGATTCTGTGAGTGTGACTATGTCAGGCTGTTGCTTAACTGGTCTGTGAGACAGCTCTCCCAACTTTGGCACTAACCCCCAGATGTAAGTGAAGAGGACTTTGTATGGTCGACAGGGCTGTTTCTGCCGTTGTCTTTTCCAGTGCCTAGGTCAATGCCAGGTAATCTGTCCAGTTCCATTTCTTTGAGTCTTTGAAGCAATTGGTAAATCTGAGTGGCTTGCTGGGCCATTTCAGAGGGCAGTTGAGAGTCAACCACAATGCAGTGGGTCTGGAGTCACACGTAGACCAGACGAGGTCAGGGTGGCAGATTTCCTCTCCTGAAGGACATTAGTGAAGGATAATTGACAAGGGTTTCAAGGTCATCAGTAGATTCCAGACTTTTTTACATTGAATTCAAATTTGAACCCAGGTCCCCAGAACTCTTGCTGAGTCTGGATTAGTATTCTGGCAATAGTATGATTATGTCATCATCTCCCCCCATCACCTCCCCACCATCACCTCCCCCCCATCACCTCCCCCCCATCACCTCCCCCCATCACCTCCCCCCATCACCTCCCCCCATCATCTCCCCACCATCACCTCCCCCCCATCACCTCCCCCCCATCACCTCCCCCCCATCACCTCCCCCCCATCACCTCCCCCCCATCACCTCCCCCCCCATCACCTCCTCCCCATCACCTCCCCCCATCACCTCCCCCCATCACCTCCCCCCATCACCTCCCCCCATCATCTCCTCCTGTGGATGAACACAGCAGCCAGGCAGCATCTTAGGAGCAGAAAAGCTGCTTGTCCTGCTGTGTTCATCCAGCTCCACACTTTGTTATCTCAGATTCTCCAGCATCGGTCATTCCTACTATCTCTGATATAATTTTCACCTCCCCCCATCATTTGTGATACACATAGAATATTAACATTTAAAATGAAATTTGAAGCTGTACTGACTGTCTGAAAAATTACAGACAAGGAGAAAGCTGTTGTCTGCTGTACTGACTGAATCATCTCAGCATTATCTCTCTCTTTCAAGTCACTCGCTCGTAGTGAGAGCCCACCACCAAACATTAAGGCTCCATCTCAACTCCATCAATGCCCTCTTCCTCTGAGGGTTTTCCCTCCAAATCCTCCAATCTGAAAGTCTCCATTCCTGTGGACAGTCACAAATACTTCCCTCCCAAGACCCATTAGCTGCCAGTATTGGTCCGTTGTTCTTTCTCTAGTGAGCTTACATCTTCCTGCATCAACTCTGTGTTTTCTCCCCTTGACCAGTACCTTCCCACCTAAATTAGTGACTTTTCAGATATCCTCTGTCACTTTCTAGTTTCCTCGGCCTGGTTCTGCCTCCAATCACTTTGGCTGGTGCAACTTGAACAAATTGCCTTTTCAACTCCACTCACTTACTCCAAAATGAAGATGTTGCTATGGCTACCTGCGTGGTGCGAGCTCAGGTCTTTGTGGGTTCCATGGCAGTCTACTTCATTCTAGTCTTGTTCTTGTTCCCTCCCTTATCTCTTTCTCCAGGACAGTGATGACTGCATCAACATCCCCTCCTGCCCTCACCCGAACTGAAAAATTCAACAGCCCAACTGTCATTATCCAGCCTCCCCTCCCCTTCACACGTTCCATCTCTAACTCTTCCCTTCTTTCAGCTTCTCTGCTTCATTTTCTGGGAAAAGACTATTGATCATGTTTCACCACAGACTTCCCCAGCCTCCTCCCTGCTCTTGCTCATGCCCCATTTCCTGTCAGGCTTCGATTACATTCTCCCCAGTTTCTCTGTCCCCAAAGTATTTGTCCAGACATTACAACAGTCCACACCAGCACCCCCAATTTGTCGTCCTTTCTCTTCAGCTGGGGATTTTGCCCAATTACCCCTCCCCGGTAAGACAGACAGCGTCCTGCACTGTATCCGAGCCGTTTACACACGTCTGGTCTTCCCACTTCCTCTAACTCCCAGATTGATTATAGAGTATAGCTTGTCTTCACCCCCCTCCCCATGTGACCAGCATCTGCTCCAACAGACCATACCCCGCTTCACCATGACGTCTCGCTCCCTCCCCTTTCAGCATTCCAAAGGCGCTATTATTTTTGTGATGCCCTGGACCAATCCTCAATCACCCCCATCCCCTTCCCATGGTACCTAACCATCCAAACCAAGGAGATGCTGCATTTTGGGCATTCAAATGGTCATTGGATAAACATATGGATAAGAATGGAATAGTGTAGGTTAGATGGGCTTCAGTCTGGTTTCACAGGTCGGCCCAACATCAAGGGCCGAGGGGCCTGTACTGTGCTGTTATGTTGTATGTTGTATGTTGTATGTTCTATGTTCTATGTTCTGTGTTGTATGGCAAATTCAAGGATTTCAGTTCCTTTGACAGACTTAAGAAATTGTTCTGAATGGGTGATCTGAGAATCTATTTGGTTCTTCACAAAAATTACAGACGGCTGAATTAATGAACACGGGTTGATGTGAGTCATTTCCAGAGGTTGTGGAATTTTGAAGAGGAAGTTAAGGGAGGGCCACAACAGAATAAAAGTGGATTACTAATCAGGCAGATTCACACAACGTACTAGGATGAATTCTCATTGCCAGTACAACACCTTCCCAACGACTCAGCAGCGAACTGAAACAAGGTAAGAAATAAGGAGTTCAAATCTGTCAGCTGAAAATTCTATTTGGTATAAAGCAGTGTATCTTGAAGAAAAAAATGTATTTCATAAAAGGTACTATTTTGCAATATAAATACCAGAGATAACTTTCTATTTCTCCACTGCTTGCAGTTTCTCTTCAGTTGCTTTTAGGATTCTCCCATTTCGAGAGTCTAATGTCATCATTTTCTTTTTCCCTCTAATTTTCCTTCAGTTGTTTCCTTCAGCAAGTTCTAATGCCTTAGAATATGGCCAGCCAACCTTGCTGCCTTTATATAGCAGCTTTAATGTGGTGAGGTGTCCCAAGTTGCCCTCATAGAAGTCTGAAATAAAATCAAAAACTGTTTGAAATATTGAAGAGATCATGCATCATTGTCTGAGGAGAAACAGGTTTGTCTCAACACAAAACACCACCCAGTCACTGCTGTGGGATCTTCCTGTGCATGATG